>NC_056732.1:1346221829-1346326829 GCF_019279795.1 Protopterus annectens
TCAGGAAAGGCATGAGCTGGAGGTGGATGCATATTTCAAGAATTTTTGAAATTGGGGAGAGGATAGCTACGGGGCAGAAGTTTGAGATATTATTGTTTTTGCCTCCTTTGTAAAGAGGTAGAATAAAGGCTGCATGTCAGAGTTTGGGGACATAAGATTCCTGTGTGGATCTATTGATCAGGATGCTAATGGGGAGGGCGATTCCATCTGCAGAAATTTTTAGAAAGTGCGAGGGGATATTGTCAGGGGCATTGGAGTATGGCTTTAGTTTAGAAAGAAGTTTTTTTATGTAGGAGGTAGAGATTGGTTTAAGATCAAATATCGGAAGAGGGTTGGAAATGGGTGGTTGGGGAAGGGTTGTTTGGGGTCAGTTCTGCTATAGAGCTGGTAAAGAAGGAGTTGAATAGAGAGTCTGTTTCTGGATTGGATATATTGGTGTCAGGGCATGGATTGTTTTTAGTACCTGGGTTGAGAAGAGAGTTGATGGAATTCCAGAAAAATCTGGGATTTTTGGAGTGGTTAGACTGGAGTTTAATATAGTAGGATTTTTTTGTCTTTTATAATTTGTTTTTTTTGCTAGGTTGCGGAGTTGTCTATATTTAAGAGGGGTTTTAGGCTGCTTATTGTGATGATAAAGTTTTCAGGTTTTATCTCTTTGTTGCATAAGTCTGTTGGCATCTTTAGTTAGCCATGGGGTGGAATTGGTCTTTATTCTTTTTGTTCTTGGAGGAGCTAGGGAGTTTGGGGCATTTAAGAAGGTTGAGTTAAAGGGTTCTACGGCATTATCTAGAGGAAGAGTTTCTAGAGAGTTCCAGTTTGTTTGTTTGAGAGAGTTAGAAAAAGTTGTGGGGTCAAAGTTAGTGAGGTTACGTGTGTGGATGTATTGGTGTAGGTGAGTTGAGGAGTGGGTTGGTCGGTGGATGAAAGCTGGCAGATGATCACTAATAGAGTCTGGTAGGATGCCTGTGTCTGAGATTTTATTTGGGTGGGTGACTAGGATCCAGTCAAGAGTGGAGCCTGGGAGTTTAGTTTTGTTGGGTCTAGTAATGGAGTTTGTTAGTTGGGTGAAGTTGAATAGATTGATGGATATGGTGGGATTGCAGTTATTAATTCTATTCCAATCTGTTTACATCCCCTAATACGTAGGTCTCAAGCTTAATTTTAGTTGAGGTTCATAGGAGAATTTCTTCAAGTGCTGTGGTACTGTTTCCAGGGGGGATGTAAAGGGCCATGATACAAATGCTTTTGTGGCTATTCATTTTTAGTAAACCTATTACTAGTTCTGCATTGTTGAACTGAGGATTAGGGTTTGGGTAAGGAGTAATGAAGAATAGGTTAAAGTAGATTAAGATTACCCCTCCACCTTTTCTATTTAAGCAGTTGTACCTGAGGGCTTGGAAACTAGGGGGTAGGATTTCAGAATCAAAGATGTGGGCTTTAGCCATGTCTCAGAAATAGCTACAATGTCAGATAGGTTGTGGTTTAGCTAGGAATGAAAGTGGACTATCTTATTTTTTTAGACTCGGGGCATTGATGGTGAGTAGTGTGAGGTATTTATGGTTGGTCATATCGCTTGTGACTGGGGAATTGAGATCAGTGGAAGTATTATGTCCAGGGTTAGGGTGTATATCCCCTGCTAAGCATAGGTAGTCAAAGTAGGATGGTAGTAGGAGGATTGGTTTGCTCCTTAAGTGTTTTGGAGGATATAACAGTTTGGGTATGTGATGTTTTATTCAGGAGGCTATTAATATATTTATATTTATATATATATATATATATATATATATATATACATATATATATATATATATATATATATATATATATATATATATATATATATATATATACATATATATATATATATATATATACACACACACACACACACACACACACACACACACACACACACACACACACACACACAAGAACATAATGAAAGCAAGACTTGCCAGTTCTTTGACCTTATACATGCATGCAAGCTATACTGTCTTAAAGTGATACCATGCATTTATAAATGTCATTTACGAAATTATGTTCTTCCCCTTCCCTCCATTTTTTCGTGCTTTGATACTGAAAAAGGGATCTTCCAGTAAAGAGCTGATAGACTCTTCAAGGACACCTGAATATAAAGAGGGGATAAGCAGAATCTGAATCCCCTTGGGTAACAAAGAAGACATAAATGTTTGAGAAAGTGAAACAAGTAGAAATACTTGGAAAAATATTTAACAAAAACTGCAATACTTGCATGATTTGTCGTGTAAAGCTTCAAAATAATAATTTTCATAAAGTGTACAATAAAATTAATGATGAAAATGTTGAATTATATAATCAAATTAATGTGAACCAGAAAGAGGCCAGACTGTGACAGGAAAAACAATGCAAATGACAGATGAGTACCTCACTCTAAGTTAGTACCATGATTTCTTCTGTAATAATATGCATTCAGACAAAATAATGTAACCACATAGACATTCATTTGTACAAAGTGAAATGAAACATCAAACCAGACTGAGATATAGAACCTTTAAAGTCCATCAAAAGATGATTGAAAGTGAAAGAGAATCAGTCTCTGCAATAGCACATGGTTTTATATTCAGTATTTCAGTTCAGCAGCTGACAGGAGAGAGGAGAAATGGATGCTTCATAAAACATTAAAGAAGAAGAAGGGCATGCTTCTTGACTCAGCAGCATTTTAACAATGACACCAAGGGAACATAAACACAGAAAAAGCAGTACACATAAACACACCATGTTCCACTGAAGTAAACAAGAATTGGAAATCTGTAAAGAGACTGGCACGAAGGGACATGCTCTCTAGAGACATTCGAAGTGGAATGTTTCCTAAAGTTAAAAGAAAAAAGGAATGTATTACTGATTAAAAAAAAGATTGTTCATTCTGAAAGAGTACAATAATAGCCTAGTAAAGTGAACAAAGAAATAAATCCATGTGACTAGATTACTTACTTTAATAGTAGTCAAACACTTAACAATCAACTGTTCTCAATGGACTAGGACTTGGATGCCTAGAGAAGGCTACAAGGCAGCCAGGATTTCTCAGACAGACAAGTTAGCTAGAGCACCAAATGTGAAACATAAAATTAGAATTTGAAAATGTGGAAACATACAACTAAATCTCAGTTAATATTATTAAGTGGTCTAGAAAAGAAGAGGATCATTAATATATGATGGCATGACAGCATCTTTCTAAGCAGCAGCCGCTGCTCTGATATTTGTACTGCAAATTATTGTTCTCTACTGCTTTACTGCAGGAAAGACAAAACATTCAAAGCGCAGGATCCAAGCACAGTCAGTCAGAGCAAGAATACATTTATGAGGTTTGTAGAGATTAATTAGACAGACAGCAGCATGTACAAAAGGCCTAAGTCGTCAGGAGGCTTGGAGATGCAAAACATCCTTGAAAGCAGATAGAGTGTACGGCTGGGTAGCAGGAGTAATGTAGTAAGAAAGCAAAGAAGCAGGAGAATCCTGAAACTTGTGACACGCTTTAGGGAGATGCTGAAACAAGTGATGACTGTCAGTAGATCGTTAAGTGAGAAAATCAGTCAGGGTTTCACAAAGAACTTGTTATATAATGAATACAAAACTTTTTACACAATTCATTAAATAAAATGTACATTCTGCTTTTCTTTCATCATGAGCTTTAGAAACATGATTGTTATGAAACTGACCCCAAGTTTTCTTCCTTTAATGTTAATCATGTATAGGTAACTCATAATTTTGTTTGCTGAAGGTCACTTCATTCTTGTTTCATGTTGATATAAAGCAGAATGTACAGCTGGCACAGGTTAATCACACAGTTAACCTTCTAAGACTTTTCCAGGTCACATTGGCTACCTGGCAACATCAAAGTCATCAGTCAATAGCAGTTACAGCTAATATAGCTATACAATGCAGCAGTCCTGGGTTTGATCCACGGTGCCTTTGTATTATCATGTGACCCTGAGTGAGTCACTTAATTAGAAGTGCATCTTTGTTGATTCTGGAACAGTTCCATGCACATCAGGGGCCTATCCTGTTAACAAATGCATTTTATGTTTTATTTTTCATTAGCCTTCATAAACCATACACATTTTAGTATAGTATACAATACCAAACTACCTATGAAACACAGTTCATATTATAAAAAAATGTTTCCATGTGCTGTGGATCACCACTAACTGACAAGTCTTTGCATAAGTCAATGGAGATATTCTACATCAGTTTATTTTCTTGTTAACCAAGAAAAGTGGGCTGGTTGAAAGTCCCTTCATATCCAATACCCTGCCTCCAAATAAAGGCAAATACAACTGCAGCAGTAAGGCATCTTGCAGTCTTATTTACAACAGCAAACACAACACACCAAACACAAAATTATTTACCAGCAATTTAAAATATGTATGTTAGATGCATGCACATTTCCAATATTAGAAAGTATATGCATTATGTATTGTCTAAAATAACGATGTGATATTTTAATAACAAAAGTTAATATTGTTATCTATTATCAAAACTTCTTCCTTTTCTTAACTTTATGAAGTTTTCAAGGAGTATTTGCTGTGAAAGTATTGATTCTATCAGAGTTTTAATGACGGGAGGGTTGTAATCAGTACTGCAAAAACAAACCTAGACTTTTTATCCTTCATGCTTTTTCTTTCTGTTACAGCCAGTGTGAAAGGGGACACAAGAAACATGTATGAGCTTTGATTAGATGAGCTCATAGGGTGGCTGTTTTAGTTTTGTGAGCTAAACACAGGTACAATTTACCTTTTAACTTTGGTAGGTAAAACCAACAGGCAGTCAAGTGTACCATTTACTAAATGGGAAGGTAGTTAATATTTTTGAGTGAGATGCAGTGACATTCCTGAGGACTGGCTAATCTAACAAAGTGAGCCAGTTTATTAACAGCATTTTGTAATAAATATGCATTGTATGATGGCAATGTTGTTATTAGGAGGGCATATTATAATTAAGTAATTAGGACAAGGAAGTTTTTAATAACAGGTATACATGTCTCAAGTAAGGATGCTTGTAATTTTATAAGCAGAATTCAACCATGTGAGCATGTGCTGCAATGTTTTTTTCTATGTAATTAGAGAAATTAAATGTGGGATCGATCCAGCACCAGTTTTTGTATCAATATTCTATTTCAGTGTTATTCACTAATGTAGTGATACTGATGTGAGCGTTTTTAGCTAAGGTTTAAGATAATATTTGGAAAGTCTTGAAAAGCATGATTTTTAAGACAGTGACCAGTGACAAAGTTCAATAACATAATCTTAGAGTGATTTTCCATGGAGTCTAATTTTTTTCTTGATTTTAGACGTACAACACAACCAGCATCAAAGAATGCTTTTAATGAAGAAAATGAGTGATTATATAGTGTCTGGTTTTGAAAAGTAGTTATCCAGGAACTGAGCAATATGGTACATTTGTTGAAAGGATCTTTATTTTTGGGAGCTGGTTACAAGTTATAAAGGTCATTTCTGTCACAAAAGCTTTTTTTTTAATTATAAAAAGAGGCCAATACCAAAGGATAGATGGATGGATTCATGAAAGAAGTTTTACAGGTAAATTAACAGTACTCTCAAAGGCCTTGTTCCTGTTACATGCAGCTGTCTGTGGTGCTGGAAATAGATTCTGTTGTAGACACGATGGCAGTGAGTGTGTTGAAATCTTGTCCACAGCCATTTTGCTTACCATTTAGTTTTTAAGATGCCATTTAGTTGATATAGATGACTGATTCTAGCATTTTTATACGTGGCTTGAGGTTTGCAGGTTCCATTATCTGAGTGATAGTAAAGGTTTGCACTTAGATGGAGAGGTGTAATTTAGTTACAGTAAAGTTCCTATAAATAAAAATGAAAGCTGTTGCAAAAGAAAAGTTAAAAAGGAAGGAAAACAGTTAAAATAAATGAAATATATCACGGGTTGTAACTTTGAGAAATAACGAGGACAATACAGTTTTAAAATAAAATTTTGGGTAAAAGTGTAACAAGTTTCAATGAGTTTTACCTATCTTAGGAGGTGCTTTTATGTGTTATGAGAGTTGCTAGTTGAGTTTAAATGAACTTACTGATACCTTGAGAATGCGCTTAAATCTCATTAAACTATCTGTTGCATTTTGTGTACCAGATATGTTTGTGTGTGAGCAGTGCCCTGTTTACTGGAAAGTGTTCTGATGGTAGCTATAAAACTATTTAATTCAGAACAATATTTCTTAACATGTCAGAATGGGAGAGGTTGCCTTTGTGCATAGTAACTGCATTTTGCAAATTGTACACTTATACATAGTGCCATAGTACCTACCTATAGAAAACAGTTATATTAGTTCTTTCAGGTATTACATATTAACTAGGAAATTATTTTAATTCATTTTATTTGGATTGCTGTCATGAATCTGCAATACACTTTGAATGTTTCAATTTATATTTTGCTAAAATGTGGTTGCTGTTACTAAACAACTAAAGCCTGACAATCGTACTTATTTAAATGTATCTTTGAATAGTTTGTTGGACATATGTTGTAAAGAAAGCAAAGCTAAAGTTCACAAACTTAGCAGTAATTTTGCACATTCTATATTTAGAAACATCTCCAAATCATCTGAGAGACTTCATCATGATCTTCACATGCTTAAGCACATATTTCTTTCTCTTCTATGCCAGTTTTTTTGTTAAATAAATACAGAACAAGCAAAAATAAATAAATAAATAAATAAAAATAATAGAATTCCATTCAGCCATGTTAAGCTCATTTACTGTGAAATTACATTCACTAGGTTGGATAAGATTGGTTCATACCTCTCAACTGTCCCTGATTTTCAGGGACGTCCCTGATTTTGACTCAAATTTTAGCTCTGTCCCTCTTAATCCCTCCTAAAACTAGTGACTTTTGGAGGAAAGGTGGTGAATTACACTTAATGAATAATGACAATAATTAAGAGTTATAGACTTCTTTTACTTCAGAAAATGTGTATTAATTCATATGCTCTGATTCTGTCAATGTTTCAAGTTAATAGCACTAATATTTTAAAAGCGTCCCTGATTTTTTCTTGACTTGTCCCTGATTCTGTTGAAATTTGTCCCCGATTGGTTGAGAGGTCTGGATTGGTTGCTCATATTTTACTTCTAAAAACTACATTATTATGACAATACCAAATCACATGCTGGTAATGCAGCTCTTCTAATCAGTAATCCTGGTGTGAACACCACAACTATGCAAAGTTCTTTACACAAACACCTGTATAAATGCATTGACTTGGTGGCACCTGATAGGACCAAAACAATGTCCTCAAGGAAGAGCAAACCTGCCTGGTGGACAACTGCCATTAACAGGGTTTAGAATAAGAGGAAGAAATTGCTATCAAAGAGTAAGAGGGAGTAAGCCCTAAACTTGAAACATTCCCAAGCAAATAAGGCTTCTTGTGAAGTCCTGCAAAGCAAACTATGAATCCAGATTAGCTTTCTCAACTAAAGACAATCATAAGGCATTCTTTAGTTACATCAGTAACCTAAAAGGAAAAGCCCAGATTTGTGCCAAACTGCTACTTAATGATACCACATATATGGAGCCTGTGGACATTGCTAACCTGTTGGCTGATAGGTTCTGTGAAACCTTCACTCCCCTGTCCCCACCACATGTACCCCATGACATCCCTACCAACTGCCCCCTACCTTGTATCTCTAAAAAGCAGGTCATGAGCACCATCTCTAAAGCCACAAACACAGCATATATGGGACCTGATAACATCCCAGTCTGCATCCTATATGGCCTCCAACAAGAATTACCAGCACCATTGGGTGCTGTTTTCGGTCATAGTCTAAGCACCGGCTTCATCCCAGCTGAATAGAAAATGGCCACCATTATTCCCTTGCACAAAGGTAGTGCTTCCACTGATACTGGGAACTATAGACCTATTAGTCTTACTAGCCTTATCTGCAAGGCTATGGAGCCAATCATTATGGACCTCATCAACAAAGATATAGGTAATCTCCAAAGATATGTCCCTACACAGAATGGATTTGTCAAAGGGAGATCATGCCTGTTAAATCTGGCAGACTTCTTTGAGGCAGTCACCAAGGCCCTGAACAAGGGGAAATCTGTGCATACAGCCCACCTAGACTAAGCCAAGGTGTTTGACACTATCCTCCACTCACGCTTCATTGACAAACTCACCCAGCTAGGTATCACCTATTATATCTTTAGATGGGATGCTAAATGGCTCACTGATAGAACCCATATAATCAAAATAGGGGAATCTACCTCCAACAGCAGACCTGTAACCAGTGGTGTTCCATAGGGATCAGTCCTGGGACCTCCACTGTTTGGAACCTAGTTCTCTGAAGTACAAGCAAAAACTAAATGTCTGTGGCTGACAAAGTTTGCTGATGACTGAAAACTGGGAAGCTCCAAATGATGTCAACATCCTACAAGAGGGTCTTACACAAATAAACAATTGGTGCCGAAGTCATGGCCTTAAACTTAATTGAAAAAAATATATTATCATCCCTTTTAGTAAGGGCAATGTTCCTACTAACTACCACATCAATAGCAACACCTTAAGTATGCACTCAGTGGTGAGAGACCTGGGCACACAGGTTGACAGCAGCCTTACCTTTGACCACCATGTCACCACAGTGGTAAGAAAGGCAATCTATGTTGCTCATCTCATAAGTAAGAGCATTGCCTCCAGAAAAAAAGAAGTTATAACCTTCCTCTACTCTTACCTCATCAGGCCAATAATTGAGCACAATGCCCCTTTTGGTATGTACCTTTCCAAGCATCTGCAGGAATTGGAGAAACCACAAAGGTTCCTCATAAGTAAAATTCAAGGTTTTCAGCATCTGTCTTGTGTGGATCATCTGAAATCACTGTCACTTTATTCTGTTTCATACAGACTACTCAGAGGTGATCTCTGCCTTGCATATAAGACAATCTCTGACACTGCTTTATTGAAAATGCTGCATCTCCGTAAGTCAAATGGTACACAGGTTATTCGCTCTAAAGACCATAACCTAGTATGTGACATTAATAGAATCTGCTGGAGGGACAGATTTGTCTCCCAGAGGTTACCACACCTTTGTAACTAATTCCCACTTCATGTCAAACAGAGCACCTCATTGGCCCTCTTTAAACTCAATCTGGACGATTGGATGGGTAACCATAAATTCACCCTGGGGGTTCCACCTGTGTTCCTCTTGAACAGGGACAATAGGTGCTGATTGTACAAATAAGGGTAGAACTTGTCTAGTCTTGTAAGGGTCATGGAACCATTAGCCTACTAACCTCCTATGATCCTATGATAATACTGAAGCTAGAGATGGACCTTTCTAAAAATAATGCCAAAAATAATTAATTGGCAATAGCCTCACTCTGTCATGGTGTTGATTGCTATCTTTACCTTATACTTAATTGGTTTTATACAGTAGTTAATTAGTTTAGAAATTGAAATCAGACTGTAAACATTGTTAAAACATTATATACCACACAAAACGACTTGAGTCTGCATAAAATTATGCTCACACATAAGGTACCATTCATTTTTGGTATGCCTCTCCAGAAAACCCCCAAAATAGACTAAAACATTTAATGAATGCCTATTTTCAATAGCTTCAGAAATGAGCCATCAAATGGATAAACTGTATGACTGCATGACTAAAAACCATATCTACGCAAGTGTATATGTTTTTGATAGGGGGCTTGTCCCCCCATGTTTGAGCCCCAACCCCTATAAGTTAAGTATACTAATGCAATGCTGACAGGACCATGGTAACATTATCTCTGATGTTGCAGCTTCAGTGTTAAAACAACCAGCACAGTCAGGGAGCTCTAACCAAGGAAAGAGGACTGGAGAAGAATCATACTAAGAATCAAATACAGATCCTCCACACAAAAGTCACTGAAGCAGCTCTGCTTTCCTCTTATTCCCAGATTGGAGTCAGCATGTACATTATAGATGGCATATTTTGGATGAGGCATGAAATCCCCAGATCCACAGTCCTATACCCAGACTTCTGTTGCTAGGTTTTCATTATTCAGCCTGGATCTACACTGCTAAATAGGCTGGAATAATGTTCATTCCATTCTTACTTCATCAAGTAGAAATTTTCAATGATGTCAATCAGTTACGTACCACAGCAGCTATACCATATTTCTCCATGAAAAATGATGTGATAGTCAGTAGCAATAATAAATGCAATGTTGTATGTATGCCCATGTATTATAGTTCGAATGTCAACACCTTGACCAATATTGTTAAGAAATATTGGCCTATACTTAAAAGTAATAGTGAAATTAGGAATATTGTGGGAGACCAACCTGGGTTCTCTTTCAAAAATAAAAGATCTTTAAAGAACATGTTATGTAACCAGGATGTGAACAAGGTTACCTTTACTAACACCTTTTCTACTACTTTACCCTGCAGTAACTGCAATTTTTGTAGTTTTATTGATCTATTACCTTTTTACATTTAGACACAGGGAAGACTTTTATTTTTAGGGTAAATGTAGACTGCAACTCTACTGATATAGTGTATTTAGCAGTATGTCAGTTATGTTCCAGTTTCTTTTTTTTTTCCCAAAAACTTTTTAAAGTTTAGCTTTGCAAACATCAAGAAGAAAGCAAACAAAACAATTAATACCAATGTATACAATAATAATTACAATAAGATGAAAACAGAAAATGACAGTTATTTACAAAAAGGAAAAATTAAAATTATGCCTAGAACTATGTACACTATATACTATAGAAGTCATACCTGTTAGCTTAAGTTTTCATAACTAGAAAAAGAAAATTAATGTAGGAGCGTATCATATTAAGGTGTGTAGGTGAAGTATGCAAGCTCCTTGTTACTTCTAGCTATACTGAAAAATAATTATATGTTGAGATAATGGAAGGAATAATCTAAATTGTTGTTGTAATGTTAGTACAGCAGCATATCAGAATAAGCTGGAGTGAAGCCAAATTTTAATTCTTAAGAATTAAGTCCAGCAAGTATCCCCAGTATTTATGGTAGTATTGCTTTTGTTTTGAAGCATTGTTTGCTAGTTTATGGGAGGATATGTATTTAATAGCAAGATTACAAAAATCTTCCCATGAAATCAAGGATTTATCAATCCAGTTTTTAGTGATATAAAATTTAATAAGGGCACACATAGAGATGAGAATGTGTTTTAAGATTTTGGGAAGACTGGTTGTACTAATATGTAAAATAGCTGTTTCCCATGAGAAGGTGGATTTTTCATATCCTATCTTTTCTAATCTTACTCTTAGGGAACACCATAGGTAGTGGACTCTCTTACAGCTCCAGAAAATGTGCAGTGTGTCTGCTTTTTGATTAGGGCAGTATGGGCAGTATGCTGAATATTTGGGATTGAATTTATTTAGAATTGATGGCGTACTGTAAGTGTTACTGTTAATCATGATTTGGGTGTAGAACAGACGCTTAAAGGGAATTAGCTTGATCATATTTTCAATGGCCAATTTTTTATTTTCATATGAAACCAGTTGGCTTTTTCCCTGCCAATAGGTTGAGAATAGAAGGGCATTCTGAGATTTTATGCTTGTTATTAGTTTATATGTCCTGGAGATTGTTTTATTCTTAGTTGCTAGCATTTTAAGAATTAAAATAGCAGAGCTAATATCCTGGTGATCAATTTTAATAGAAAATAACTTAGTTTTTAATAGATAAAGGAGCAGTCTAAGAATGCTAACATATTTCTTTGGAAGTTTAAGTTTCTGTCTTAGTTCTGTTATATTAGCGTCATGCCATTTGTATAGTTCCCAAATTGTGATGTTCATAGATTCATAGGTTTATTGGTTGGCACTAGGCTATCGGCCCTAGGGCCTATACATGCCTAGCCAAACAATTCCCTGGATATTTCTTCCCACAATATTTACTTCTCTGGCCTCTGTCTAGCAGAGCAACTGACATGATCCCCAGGATGAATTTCTTATCTCACATCCAATCGTCATGGTTCCTTTTGAAAAAGGCCAAGGAGGTGCTCTGCTTGACATGTATGGGCAGTCTATTCCAGAGTATGGGGAGTCTCTGGGTCAGGAACCTGTCCCTCCAGCATGTTTTGTTTATTATGATGATAAGGCTTAGATCAGGCAAGGATATTAGAAAGCTGTATAGATATGAATAGCATTTGGAAAGTTAGTATCATATGTTTTATCAGAGGATGTAGATTCTTTGCGAAGGAGTCTTTTTGATTTAGATTTAGAAGGGGAGAGATTTGGGATTTATATCAAGGGATTTAAGTTGATTATACCAGATTTTAATCCACTGGGGTGTCCAGAAGCTCAGCTTAGGATCATAATTGACTATTTTGATCAGTCTGCTAGAAGTGATTATATTATAGCAAAGTTTAAAGTCTGGTAACCTCAAGCCTCTTTTATCCTTTGTTAAAGAGAGTTTGTCATATTTTATTCTAACAGATTTAGGGTGCCACAAGAATTTAGATATGGCTTTTTCTACATTCGTAAAGAATTTTTGTGGAATGACTGAAAGAATAGCATATAGCTGAAAGAGAATTCTAGGTAAGACGTTCATTTTAACCACATTAGCTCTTGACAATAAGGACATATTAATATTTCTCAATCTATTGATATAAGTTTCAATATTTGACTATGCATGTAACAAATTGTTCTTAATGATCTCATTAAAGTTAGGAGTATAGATTATGCCTAGGTATTTTATGTGGTATTTAGGTTTAAACTCAATATCAGGGAAGTAGAATTCTTTATGGCCTAGAGGATTTAAGGGAAATATATATGACTTTATTTGGGTTTACTTTGTAATTGGATATATCAGAATATGAGTCTAATGAATTAAGTACTTTTGGGAGATCGGTGTTGGGCAGTTTAAAATATAAATTTAAATCATCAGCAAAAGCAGAATATAAAAAATTTATATTTAAGATTTTAGGTATATGGCGGAAGGTTTCTTGGGATATATATATATATATATATATATATATATATATATATATATATATATAAGAGCAATGGTTCTAAATAAAGATTTAAGAGGTAGGGAGAGAGGGGGCATCCTTGTCTTGTGCCATTAGAAATATGAATAGGGTTGGATTTTAATTTATTTATTTGAATGGTAGTGGATGCCTTTTGGTAGAGTACCTTAACTATTTTTATGAATTTGTGTGGGATTCCAAAAGAGGGTAAAACATTAAATAAGTTTAGGTCTACTCTGTCAAATGCTTTACTTGTGTCAGCAGTAAGGATGTATCTAGGATGCCTATTATTACTTAGAAGTCTTACAATGGTATCTAAAAGAAGAGTGTTATCACGTTTGTCTATTCTGCATAAAGCCCATTTGTTCATGCAAGATTATGGAAGGGAGTCTGTTTTTCAATCTGTTTGGAATAATGTGGGCTAGAATCTTAAGGTCCATATTGATGAGGACAATTGATCTATAGCTAGCTGGATCTAGGGGGGGTCAGAGTTTGGTTTAAGAATTAGTATGTTTTTTGAGTTATTTAAATATCTAGCAGTTATGCCATATTGAATTATATAGTTAAAAGTTTTTAACAAAATTTTAGAGACAGGCTCAGAGAATTTTTTTGTAAAATTCCACTGTGTATCCATCTGGGCCAGGGGATTTATCTACTCTAAGTTTATTAATTGCAGTTTTAACTTCTTCTAAATGCAGGGGTGATCTTAAGGAGTTCTTCTGAGAGTCACTAAGCTGTGGGAATTTTAGCATATGCATAAACTCTTCAAATGTGTCTCTAGAGTGAGAATTTGGTAGATTATATAGGTTTTTGTAGATATCCTCAAATGTGTCTATAATGTCTTGATCTTTATGTTTTAACAACCATTTGTATTTGATTTCCTTAATCCTGGGAGGTCCATTTTTGATATTGATTAATCTGGCAAGGATTGTTGAAGGAATGTGTGCCCATTCTGAGTAATAATATAGTGATCTAATCTCTACAAATGAAATGTTTTTTATATAGAGATTGTGCAATCGCTTTTGCAAATTGGCCATTGTTTCTTCCAAATCCTTTGAGTACTTATGCTGGAGTTCTGTTTCAATATCCTTAATTTGGGTCTCCAGTTTGGATTTAAGATTGTTATTTTTTTTTCTTATACCACAAGGATTTTTGAATAATGAGACCTCTTATGACCGATTTAGCAACAGCCCATTGCACATCATAGGGGATTTGAGCAGAGATAAGATCATTGTCCAGTTGGGCTAGGACAGCATTTATTTCCTGTATTACATCTTCTATTTGAAGAATATTAGGATTTAAGGTTCAATTGTTGAAGTAAGAGGATCTTTGGTTAGAAGTCAAGATGTCAATGGAGATATTGATTTTGGAATGATCAGATATAGATCTAGGATATACCTTATAATTTAGTCTATAAGAAGTGAAAGTTTGGGAAATTAGAAAGGAATCAATTTTTGACCAGGTTTTATGTCTGGCTGAAAAAAAGTTATTATGTTGGAATTTTATATAAGGGACTATTAAATCAAGGTGTTTGTAACTCTTCTAGTGCTAGAATAGTATGTTGAGCTTGCCTAGTCTCATTATGTGACCTACCTTTGCCTGAGCTGAGCAGAGCATTCCAATCCCCTCCTATAATGCATAGATGATTTGGACAATTTACTAGAATATTAAATATGTCATAGATAAAAAGATGCTGGCTTGTACAGGGACTATATACATTAACAAAGAGTAAAGATTTATTTAGAGTATGATAGTTACTGGTAAATAGACACCATCTTCCATTAGGATCACTTTTGGTGGAGGTGATCTCTCCTTGATAAGATTTATTAATTATAATTGCTACTCTCCTAGATGATGAGTTATAACTGGCAGCAATTATTTGTTTCACCCATTTCCTATTTCTGTCATTATTCCAAAACTCATTTGGTCATATGTGGCTCTTGTAAAAATGTTATATTAGATGTATTTTGGAATGTGAGATGCATAATTAGGTTTCTTTTTTTTTTAATGATAGCCCCTTTATATTCCATGAATCTATTGTAATCATTATCACAATCTAGATTTGTTTTTAAAAGTGTTGTTTGAGTGATATAGGTAAGATTGTATGTGCCTATTTAAAGCTGTTAAGTGAGAAGATAATTTAAGTGAGGTGACTTCTAAACTCCTAAAACCTATGTAGGTGCCTAACCACCCATTCCTCTGTAAAGATGTGGATATGTTTATTGCATTGCAGGAAGTAGTTAGGATATAGACCTGAGGTGAGAGAAGTGAGTAACAGAAGGATGATAAAATTACCTAACTTGATCCAAATGTAGAAAAACCTCAGCTATAGGCTGTGCAATGCTTCTCCTCTTAATTATTAACAATTAAAAGAAATTTGTATCTAACCTCATACTTTAGTAATAGTAACAAGTGCAAGAAGAAAACAAAAAAAAACAGAGGGATCATTTGTAATACCAGCAGTTAAAACATGCATGACTTGATAAGGATAATAAAAGTATCCTAGTTAAACGAAGCAAAAATAAAAATAATTCTGGCAGAAGTGCAACAGAGCAATCACCAAGCTTTCACAGACCTTAAAAATGGCATTCCTACTTATGGTATTATTGATATATATATATATATAAGTGTAAAGTTTTGAGAGTTTAATTTCAGCACTTGGAGAATTCTTTTAAACAAGTAGTAGCCCTGCTATTTCTATTCAAGGCAGGGTTGTGGTTATAAATTTGTAAAAATGTAACTTAATCATATACCAGAAAGGCATTATGAATAGTTAGTTATACAAGATCTTAGAGAGTAACAACATTAGCAACAGTTTCATAGCTTATGCACAACATTACAGGTTAACGTATGAGATCTGGGTATATATCAGCATGTGTCATTAAACTAATTAGGAAAGTTCAGATTCAGAGTTTTTCTCAGAAATAATCTGGCTGGAGATTGAGAATTAAGAATATAACAAAGGTCCATAACGTTATCACATCTCTGCATATGTATTAATCTGGCAAAGGTGTTAAGCCCAAGTAGTCTTTCTTGTATACAGCTTAATGTGGGTTTCTTTAAACACTTTAAATCACTTAAAATGTAATGATGCAAGGTCAAAAGGGAAGGTTTATGAAGTGACCAGTAAAACCATCGGTATATCAAAAGTTAAGGGGTATTTAGTGCCCTGTTACATCACGTACAAAATAATCAGAACCATCCTTATTTGAAGTTATCGAATCAGCAGAGGAATTAAGTGCAAGATATTACAGTTACTGCTTGCGCATTACTAAAGTTAAGTGCTCTGTAGCAATGACTGTAGCAGTTAAGTTCAGTAAATTCAAAATGCAGCAGGTACACGAAAAGATAACAGTGTCTGTTTGAATTTCATACCTCATATTGCTTTTAGACATTCTACTATAAAAAAGAAATCTGCACTATATTGCTTTAACAATTGCAGAAGGACTCTTGACATATCTATGATAAGGCTGCACCACTAAATGCACTGCATATTTGAAACAGTTCCAGCAAAGTAAGAAAAGTAATTCTCTTGATCACAAAAAGGACTGGACAGACAAAAGGGAAAGAAACTTTATAATACACAAATCTGTTACTGGTTGTTGCAATAAGGCTTTTGAGGGATCTTTTATCTCCTGGTTTATGCGAGCGAGTCCGGGCTTAATTTGATCCTTTTCTTCTTCCTTCTCTTCTCTTTTTGCTTTCTGAAATCTTGAAGCTTGTTTCCAAAGGGAAGGAAATAAAGAAAAAACAAAAGGTCTCGGACTTCAGAGAACTAGCACTAACGTTTCTGATGTATTTTTATCAGCTGGCTGTTCCCAGTGAGGCATAGGGGCAGGAAGTGATTTAGAAATGGCATCATTGAGGTGAAAAGGTAATAGTTCAGCATTTCCTCATAGGTCTGAAAGCCTTCTAGGAAACTGAACGTTGAGACGTTAATAACTAGTAGATTTTTACATACAAAAGACTTATTTTATTAAAATAATGTGATGAAGGCATTTAAATGAAGAAAACCTCTTGGATTGCTTTTTAATGATTTAGCAATTAACAAGGTGAGTTGAATCATGTAGGATTAAATCTAAAAATACACAAGAAAGTGGATTTTGCCTCCTTGGGGGTTTCAATTGAGATTTTAGTATCCTTGTGATGAAAGATTAAAGTTGGAGTGTATTTTATCTGAAAACGGATTTTGTTTTCAACTAAATAAGCGCAGCATTTACTGAGATTCTGACATTTCTGCTTAATTTCTAGTGGGAGATCTTGTACTACGGTAATTTTCTGGCCTCTTCAGGTAATGTTCTTTTTTGCTTTGAAGGCCGCAAGTATGGTTTGGACATGTGCTGAGTTCAGAAGTCTAATGTATATTTGCCTTGGAGTTTCAGCTACTTGAGAACGTCTGAGAGATCTGTGGGCTCTTTTTATGGTTGTTTCATTTAGGAGATCTTTGTTATCTAGGAGTATGTTTAAAACTTCATTCATTATTGTAGTAAGTTGTGTATTTTTAAAGGACTCAGGGATTCCTCTCACTATGATATTATTACGTCAGCTTCTAGCTTTGAGATTTTACATTTTTTGATGCAGATCCTTGATAGTGTTATCGCTAGCCTGCAAATTTTGTTCTAGTTCTTTTATTTTAATTTCATTGTCCATAGATTTTGTTTCATTCTGTTCAAGTCAAGCATTATTTCATCCAGATTAGAACCAAACGAAGCTAGTTTATGCGAAAATCCCTGGATTTCAGTTTGCAGAGGTTGCAATGCTATCTTAAGGTCTTCAATTGTTAGAGACTGATCTTGTTTAGATCTAAGGGCTACATTCATGATATATTGCTGTGGCTTAATAGTTTTTTGCCTTTTGGAAGAGGTGTCTTTTTCTGGAGTAGTTATAAGAGTTTGGTTTTAGCGGTTAGTGTTTCCATTTGGTCTGATTGATTAGCCATTTCAGTTACAAAAGTAATTGCTTGAAGTTACAGGATATAGTTCAGTTAGTTAATTCCAAGTTACACAGTTCTTCTCCTCTGTTGTTTTGTTATTTTGTTTAGGCCTCAGTGTCTGGAAGTGTCCACACCATGCGGTTCAGGGCTCAGCATTCAGTAAGTAAAGTTTTAGTGCAAAAATAGTTTTTCTGCCAAAAATATTAGTAGAGATAGTTTATATTTGTATTCCTTTATTGAACTTTGATCTTTTAAGGTGTTTTCTTTGAATGATGAGCCGTCAAAAGGTCAGATAAAGATTAAGAATTGAGGAGCTGCATAGCTAGTGTGCTTACAGGCTGTCCACCATTTTGGAAAACACTTTCCAGTTTCTATATGGGCAAAACTAACAGACAGTTCAGGGACCGTATTAGAGAACATTTATATGACATCTCTAGAAGCTTTGAAAATAATGCCCTAGCAAAACATGTTATTCAACATGGGGCGATGCATAATTTCACATTTATGGTAATACAAAAACATTTACCAAATGACAGAGGAGGTGATATTGAGAATCTTACTGAGGCTAATGAAGCTAGCTGGATGATAAGACTTAGAGTTGATATGGGTGGGGGTCTTAATGAGAATATATCTCTTAAGTCTTTTTTGAAATCTAGATCTTTACAGGTAATTTAATAATATGTAGTTTTTTTATCAATTTTTATCAGTTTTTTAGTATGCTGTTTATATATGCATTTTTATATACAATCTGTTTATGTAAGTTCACATATATATGTGTGTGTATACAAGCATAAAAAGTAATTTTTTATCTAATGATGTGCCCAATGAGAAGTACTTGGTGATTGGCTAGCCCTAATCACTGCTCCTATTTAACCACAGCTTGTTGTTTGATTGCATTCCCTGAAGAAGCACTGGGTATACTGTGAAAGTGCTCACAATAAAAAACATTCCTTGGTTGTGTTTTAATTTGGCTCTATTTCATGAGTTTTTTTACATTGGGATTCATGACTGCCACATCATGTTGACTCCATTTTATGTGTTTATTGTACTTTTTTGTTTTGTGGACTGAGTCATTAGCCATCTGTGCTGTTATTATTACCTTTTGGATATATTTCTGCTGTACTTTTTCCAGTTTACTCATGCTTGTTTTCTTATAAGATTTCAATATTGTTATTCCATACTCACATTTGGGTATAATGTAATTAACAAGCAATGACCTTATTATTTTTGATTTCCTAGACTTTATAACTCTTTTTATACAACCTATAGTTTTATAACTATCATTAACCAACTGGTTGATGTAATTAGAAGAAACTCAAAGCTGGATCTATGCATATACCCAGGTCCTTAAATGAATCTACAGTCTCAATCAATGTGTGCTGTATTAAATATTCACTTTTCAATTTATGTCTCCCAAATCTCATATACTTAGTTTTTGATGAATCTATCAGAATATTATTCTCCTGTGTCCAAATGGTGAATTTAGTCAAGCTATTTAGCAGACATGCCCCATCTGTAACATATGTAACCAGTATACCCAATTTCAGGCCATCTGCATGCAGACTGTAGAACAACTCAAACAAAATAGATAGGTCTAAAGAGGAAATCTAAACTTGTAAGGACCTAGGATAGAAAAAGTTTATTCAAACAACGTTCCACGTAATAAATATACCACTCTATATAACTCTCTATATTAAAACATAAACGCTATTAAACACACGCATTTTCGTCTGTTCAAATCAGACTTTATCAGATGAACCATTAATTAGATTACACTCCTTTTATAATCTGACCAATGACTTCAATTAATGAACATAATTTAAACAATTAACAGTGTTATAATTACTTTCAATACTTACTTGAGTAAATATAATTCCTTATCACTTGAAAAACGATCTTTCTTTAAAAAATATTAAACAAATAAATACTTCTCCATTAATTAATATAATTTTATCCCCCTGCATTTATAAAAAGTTAAAAATATCTATGTTAATACATAATTCATTTAAAATTCTATAATGTTCAACTGCCCTCTAGTGGAAATTCATGTTATTGCCCTCTGGCTTCCTAAGTTAACAACCTTTAAATACCTTTAAATAAAATGCCATTTTGTATTATTAAAACCACTAAATTGATGTTATAAAATTTATGGATATATAATGTTAAAGAATGCATAAAAAAATGCATAAAAATGTGTAAAAAATAATTCTGGATGAATCTATTTTACAAATTATAAAATATTATTATAGTTTAGCTGCCCTTAATTTCAGAATCGGTATAATACTTGTATATACATTCAACCCTGGTGGGTTGTATGCTTCCAATGTTACTTGCCACCACAGCTCCCTATATTCAACTTTCTCCTCCCAGGGACCACCTCTTACATCTCTTTGAGTGTGTTCTAACACTGTAAATTTAAAAGTGGCTCCTGTACATTACTTGCTATGTTTAAATAAAGCATTTGTGTCCTTGCAATTCTTAATATCATTAAGATGCTCGTATATCCTTCTCTTAAGTTTTCTTTCTGTTTTTCCTATATAGAAAGAATCGCAGGTCCCACAGGTGGCCATATAGACCAACCCCATGGACTCACAATTGTAATAATTCTTATTGTTAATAATCCATTTATCCCTGCTTGCTATATATAACCTATTAGAGTTTGAAATATTGGGGCATTGGGCACATCTACCACATTTGTAAGTATCCGTCTTTTTTACATCTTGTGGAGCCATAGTCTTTTTACTTTCTAAAATGTTTCTTATGCTTTGAGCATTCTTATACACTATTTTTGTTGAAATCCCTTCTAGTTTATCTATGTCAGTTATATTGATAAACCTATCCCATTCCTTAAGAAATATTATTTTGATGTTACTATTCATTGCATTGTATTCTAGAGTTAAAGCTGATTGAAAATTCTCTTCATTTCCCCCTTGATCTTTAAATTTCTCTATTCCAAAATCAGTTGTTTTCACAACTGGGGTGTATCTATTTTTCCTTACCCCTTCTATTTCCTGTCTTATTTCCTTAATAAGTTTAGATGGATATCCTCGATCCAGGAACATTTTTTCCAAAAGGTCACATTTTTTAAAAAAATCATTCTGAGAACTTGTCATTCAACTACCTCTCACAAATTGTCCTTTTATAATATTCCTTTTACAGTATAGGGGATGTGCACTATCATAATGTAGAAACATATTACAGTATGTAGGCTTTCTAAATACTTTTGTTTCTAAAACATCTCCCTGTTTATAAATTTCTAAATCCAAATATTGCAGTACATTGTTTGATACTGTGTATGTGAACTTCAAAAAATTTGTGGTTTTGTTAAGATAAACCATGAATTCCTTAAGCTTTTCATGTCCACCAGTCCAAAATAGGACTATATCATCCAAAAATCTGCGATGAAGTACCCAATGGGAATTAAATTTGGAATTTAATACATATTTCTCTTCCCATTTAGCAAGTACTAAATTTGCATAAGTTGGGGCACATGCAGCACCCATAGCCACTCCTTGCGTCTGCCTAAAAAATTCCCCATTGAAATATAAAAAATTATTCTTTAACACCATTTCCATCAATCACACATTCACCTGCTTTTCATTGTTAGTTAAAGTTTTACTTTCATATAGTATTTCTTCAAACATTTCTGTACCTTCAATATACGGAATGGACGAAAAAAAGGTCAATTACATCTATAGTAATAAATAAAATATTGTCCAAACCTTTAACTCTTGCAATAACTTTTAACAAATCCCATGAATCTTTTAGAATTTGTTCCCTTTCCACCCATAGTTTTTTTTAACTTTGGTATCTATATATTTAGCTAGTGGATGGGTTTTTGATCCATCAGCTGAAACTATGGGTCTTAATAGGGGGGTTCAAGCTCATTTTTATGAATTTTTGGTATTCCAAAAATTGAAGGAATTTTAGGTTTCTCCACTTTCAAAAATAGGTAAGTTTCTTGATCTATAAGCCCCTCATATAACATATCCTTTAAATTTATATCTATTTTGTTGTAAGCAATGTTAATTTCATTTTTAGAGACTTGATCATATTTAGTATTGTCCCAAAGAATGTTGTACATTCTACTATCATATTCAATTTTATCCATAATAACCACTCCACTCCCTTTATCGGGTTTCATAACTCTTAAGTTGGGGTCATTTCTCATCTCATGTAGCAACTGTTTCTCTTCTGTCCCCAAGTTAATTTAGTATTTGATACTGTCTTTTCCTTTTCTAATTTCCTTTTCAATTACTTTTTCTAAATTCTTTAATTAATAAAGCCAAACCCCACTAGCCATGGATATGCATATTTCAGCCTTGTTATGACCTCATCAGCATAGCATAAGCAGAATGTTTGACTAAGCATAAGAAACACAGGGTTGTTATACCCGGCTGATGTCCATTATCATTAGGGTAACTGCAAAATATCCCAAATAAAAAAGTGTTTCTTATGCTTAGTCAAACACTCTGCTTATGCTATGCTGATGAGGTCATAACAAGGCCGAAATATGCATATCCATGGCTAATGGGGTTTGGCTTTATTGGCCTGAAATTGTCCATTAAAACGACTTCAAATGTAAAAGTCATGGGCAATCAGAATCGCCATATAGCTGAAACGCTTGATGTTCATAAGGGTCATTTGCGTATATCCTATGTATCTCTTTTACAGGAGGTTTGGGAGGTCACTCATTGGAAGTTCTAGCTTGGCTGGAGTTTTCATTTAGTTTTTTGCTGATTGGATTTTCAGTGCGACATTCTAACTCTTTGTTTTACTATGTATATATATATATATATATATATATATATATATATATATATTTATATGTAAGTCCTGTACAAGACTGATCTCTTCCCACTGAGTCAGTCTTAGAACCAATTTGTGTTAAACAACCTGTTCCCAAAGAAATAGAATTGGAGACTCTGACTAAGTACAAGAGAATGCCAGGTAGGGAACTGGCAGAATGCATACTCATTATGATGTCATTGCTTCACCTTTGTTCATCATGGGTTGCTGCATTCATTTCTAAAACCACTCCACCATTCTTTTTTTAATGTCATTTTTATTAGCTTCTGAATGCAGCTGGACAAAGGAGCAAAATAACCTTTTTAAAATTTGGACAGAGAGGGTTAAACAAATCAGAGAGCTTCCCTGTCCATCAACTTAACTGTTTCATTGGGAACAAAATTCAGTTTCCAAAGGTAATTTTAAAATGTAATTTTTACATCATCTTTTAGGGTCTGAAAATGAAAACAGGTAAACCTTCTTAACACAGCATCCCTGGGGAAAGTACACTGTGCAGAATCCAGGTGTTCTCCTAAGCAGTTTCTGTCAGCCCTTCCAGGTTCTATCACTCTGTCACACCACCCATGCTAAACTCACAAACACCAAAAACGTAACAGTGAACCATGTGACATTACCCAACTCTCCACAAAAAATGCTGTAACAGATGTGAGGTGTCTAAGCCATGGCTGATGTTGGTTCCAGGTGCCTAAGAGTGGTTGAGGCAAGCCCACTACACTGACACCAGAACAGGGTGAACATGCTATTAAAAACTGTTAAAACCAGTAATTCAGCTGGTGAATCCCTATTCTCCAACTCTACCGGTAAAAACTGGAACCTACTTCCTGCTGAACTCACCAGTGACCCCTCCTTATCCCAATTCAAAAAATCCCTTAGGAAATACCTAAAAATGCAGTGGCTTTGACCCTGTACAAACCCTGACTAACCCCCACTCAAACATAATTCATGAATGAGAACCTCATTACAAGAATAAAACTCTGACTCTCTAATTGTTTAAAATTCTGTGTATCACCCACCTACTGGAAAATTTAAAGTTAACACTACACCATGTATGATAACCACCTTAATATATGTGTTTTCCTTTTTCAGATGAAATCTTTAACGATTTCTTTCTCAGCTACTTGCTTCCAACCTTTGCTGTGTGTATGTGAGAAAAATAAGTACCTGTGTGTACATATCGTTAAACAAATCTCAGTTTTGTGATAACTCACACAGTATTTACACTTACTTTTGTACATTTGGAGCTTTTCTCCCCGGGCCTCCACTGAAAATGGACCTGTATCTAGTCGGACTTTCCCGGTTAACAAATGTAAAATAAATAAATAAATAAAAACGAATAGCTTGCAATTTTTCATGACGCTAATGTTTCAATGCAATATTGCTGTATCTCTAAACAGTTTTGACATAGTGTTCCATGTCATGGCAGAAAAGTGCACCAGACAGCAATTGCATGATAATCATTAGTTCTGTAAAGTCAAAGCAACAGCTGCTATGGACCACGGCATGAATGACTAAAACAGGTGAGGAAATTCTGTTAAGTTGGAGGCATTAAAAACATAAAATGAGGGATGTCATCACAATTATTTAGAGACTCATGGCAATCAGAGCCCAGTGTAAGGATATAGCGGAAACATGGCTTGAGCCTATGCCCCACATCAGGATTGTGTTGAGACAGGAAGAAAACTGGAGTGTGTCAAAATAGGGGACCAGAATGCACATACTATGACAGACTGACCATGATGTATGGACTGTCTCAGTTCACATGGGTGGGGCACCATCAATAAAGAAGGTAACGCCAGTTATAAGAATCTCTGATAAATGAATTGATGTTGGACAACACACTACTTGTCCAAAGATACAGAAACAGGATCACATACAGGACATACCAACTAGCAACTTTGATTTCTCCCTAGTCAGAAACCAGCAGTAGATTACATGAGTGATTGCAAAGTAATTCCCAGTGAAACAGTCCAGCCCCCCATTACCAATAGATGCCACAAGCAACTTCAAGTAATTCTCAAAGAAGCCTCTAAGGGTAACAGATTCAAGGGTGAAGACCCAGGCAGGTGACCAGTGGGGAAACACCAGAGGTTTTGGAAATACTCAATGCTCTAACATCACATAGACAAAAGAAAATATAAGTGAAATACAAAATGAAACAGTATGTGAAGCAGGCCATAGAACAGATATGAGTCTGATACCGGTAGGAAATAAAGTGCATAAGGAAATCTGGTGGTGGAATGCCAGAGCAGAGAAAGGCATCAGGACTACAGGAATGCATGGAAGAAGAATGTGATAGCATGGATAGATTCAAGGCACATTAGAAAGACTGGCTGGCTAACTGGGGAGCTATAAATGCAGTTGTGAAATGTGGCAATTGAAAGTATTAGCTGGAACATCAGTTATTGCAAAGTACTCGGAAATGTTATTACAGCCAGTGCAAAACAATCACATAATAATCACTACATTCTGCAAACTTCTGTTCAGTTGAGAGGTACACTTGGAAGTAATGTATATTAATCATATATGACATTTCACCACACCACTACCATAAATTAACAGCTGTCAGATATGGATAAAGCATTGAGTACTGTGCACTCAGTCCAGGTTCGGTTAGTGGCATGAGTGTTTCAGACATGGTGTTGATGGAAGATAAGTGATGATGCCATAGATACTTGCCTCACTCTGGTGAAGCAGCAATAATTCTCATAGATCTACTACCGCAGTCAAGTCTGACCATAAAATAATGAGCAACACAGTATGTGACCAAATTTTACACAGTATTACAGCAGCACGCTACTAAATTCTCCAATAATGTAGATATTTACTGCAGTCAGCAGTCCCCACCATAACTAAGTATTAGATAAAAATCACAATCCAGCGTAATGTACATGAAATACCAGATCAAAATAGAAAAAACAGAAATAATTTGTGCCAGTGGATATCCAGACCTCTGCTAACAATTATGAATCACTTATAGGCCAATGTAAGAGACCATAACCTTTTTATTTGAGGTTAAGCCATACATTTGTAAATCTCTTTATTTAGCTTTGCTGGACACTGAAAAAACAGACTCAGCACAGGATGGAACTTCTTAAAAGTGCCTTTCTGAAGCAAGTGCCATTACTCATACCCTTGTGAATACTATTGAATGTTTAGTAAAAGTGTTAACCAATTTTTTGTAAGCACACTCCAGAAACTATTTATGATTGGTTGAGTACCTGATTTGGTCTCTAAAGAGTGCTAGACAGGGTTGGTGATGCCCTTTCACATGGGCAGACTACAAAAACACACTGCAATACGGAATTATCAGTCTTAGTAGCTCAGAAGCATACTATTATTATGACCATAAGCTTTGACAACAAGAATAAACATAGACTTCATTGCTAACCCTTTGGGTTTGTGAAAGGTAAACTGTGTGTTTTAACACTGGAAAATTCTGTAAAAGGGGTTTGGAAGGCTGACTGTGTCACAACCTCACTAGTGTGGTCAGATCACATTACTGTTGCATTTGAAATCAACTCAAATTACAAAATATAAAAGGACCAATTAAAGGATATTTCAGAATCGGAATCACATTTATTGGCCAAGTATGCATGCATACAAAGAATTTGACTGGTTTCAGTGACTCTCCAAGTATGAATTACATAAACGACATACATACAACTATTAAGAACAAGACAAATGACATACATGCAACTATTAAGAACAAGACAAAAAAGTAAATATACATATACATACAAGGTGCAAAGTGCAACTCAGTGCAAGAAATACAGAAGCTCTGTAAGAAAAAAGTAATAATATGTAAACAATACTGCAGAATCCTAGGCAGCTTGGAAGAAAGAATACCCGACCTAATAAGCTGAGTTTAACTGTTTATGAACTAGATAGCCTCCGGGAAAAACTGTTCTTATATCTGCTTGTTTTGCTGCGTATTAATCTATAATGTCAGGCTGATGGTAATAGTTCAATAATTAAAAGGAAACTATATTTAATTGCCACTTTAGCCAAATGAGAGGGTTTAGCCAAAGCTTGAGACCACCACTACGTCTGCTAATTTATTCTCAAAGAACCCATACAGATCTGTGAATGGCTGCATAGAGGCTGTCATACTATTAAGAAACAAATCACATGCAGTGAAAACTGAATGAACTTTTGGAATCCTTACTAAACATGGTATATAATATAATAAGAAATCTCATGTCCGAAGTCAAGATTAATTCCACCGAAGAAAAGTTCTCTGTTATACAACTAAACAAGTAACTAAGCAGTCTAAGTCATTCCAATCAAACTGTTCATTCAGGAAAGACTTGCAGGCTAAGGACGATCAAATGTTATTCTTCAGCTATGTCCATGAACTTCCATGAACTGTCTGGTAACACACAGCAGGATGGTCACAAGGTGGCAAATGACACCACCGTCTCCAAGAGAGGACATAGCAAATGTTCAGGATAAGAAATAAGCGGTATCCTCAACACCACCAACCACTCCTCCATTTGAAAGCACCCTTATTACCACACGCATCCATCAGCAGGGTCCACGGGATGCTGGCCTTTGCTAAAGCCAAGGACACTGCAACCATATCCAGACATCACTGGTTAGTTCCTGAACAGTTTAAAGTATGACCAAACAGGGACAGTTGAGGCAATCTTCAGCTGCTGCCTAAAAACTGGCTACATTCCATGTCAATGAAGGATGCACAGTTGAACTCACACCCCCATTCAAGGACCATCAACTCATCCAAAGAACTACTGACCCATCATTCATTCAACATAATATGCCAAGCAATTGAAACAGTTATTACTGAAAGGATAAAGATGTTTTTGGCTAGCTACAGACCCCTGACACATCATCATTTTCCAACTGTTAAAGGGTGATCATGGTTAGTTAACCTGTTATACCTTTTTGAGAGGGTCACCAAGGTAATGGATGCCAGTAAAACATTGCATACTACATATGTTGAGCTAGCCAAGTCATTCAGTATCCTGTGCCGTGACTGACCAGCTGTCTGAGCTATGTGTAATTCCTTCTGCAAATGACGGGATTGCTGACTTAGTCACACACGGGAACCAGTAATTCTGGTTTGGTACAGACACCTACACCGATACAATAGTCACCATCACAGCACATCATGGCTCTGTGCTTGGCCAGTTCCACTCTGAAAACTCCTCCCCTGCACCCATAATGCCCCTGTCTCCTTCCTCCCTTCAGATCTCGTTTACTGCTAATGTCGCAAGCAGCGTGACCTGTGCTCTTAGCAGTGAAGTGTTTTGTGGTCAAATTTTTTGAGGGTTTGTAAGTGTTTTCTCCTCTGTAATCTTACCCTTTTCCTTTTCTTTACCTCTCCTCTCTGCCACAGTCATCAGGTTTAAAAAAACAAACAAACAAATCTTTCCTTCCTTTCTAGATTAAGTGTGTGTGTGTGTGTGTGTGTGTGTGTGTGTGTGTGTGTGTGTGTGTGTGTGTGTGTGTGTGTGTGTGTGTGTTTGGACCTCCTTTGGGAGACTGTCTGAAACTCCCAAACCAGGTTTTCAAGCATTGCTCAGAGTGTGGCCATAAGTTCTCTATGGCTGATGGCCACACACTGTGTGTGACGTGTCTGGGAGCCGTACATCTTGATACCTCCTGTCATATCTGCTCTGGGGTTAACCCCAGAGCACTTCAGGACAGGAGGAACAAACTGTCAATTATAGATTATAGATTATAGATTATAGATTAGTACTAAGCTAACTGCCCTTGCGAGCCATTTTAAGCCTAGCCAATTGTCCCTTGAGAGACTCAAACCCTGCACCTTGTGTTTGTAAGGCAAACACCTTAACCATTAGGCCACCCTCCCAACCCCAAGGGCCTTTTGCCTACATTGGGAATGGCCGTTCCCTGCTGCAGCGGAGATGGACAAGATGATGCGAAAGTTTATCCACACCCAAATCCAGATGGGGGTCTTGCCAGCACCCTCTCCCTCCAAAGGAGGTGCCTCACAACCTTTTTTCTTTCCCATAGCTCCTTCATTGATCCGACCAGTGGTTTTGGAGCCCTTGGATCTGAGGTTCATCAGGGTGAGTGCCGATGGTAGTTCCCCTTTGCTTGACGCTGGCAGTTGCCTTGCATGGGTTGGGTCCAAGCTCTCTGAGCCGTAGTCATCTCAGGGTCAGATCCGAGGGTGTGCTGTTGGCTCTGAGCAGGTGAGAACACAGTGCCTCCCTTAACATTTTGGCTCCTAGAGTCTCAGCTTTGATTTTCCTGTTGGATCAGAGGGGTACGGCTCCATTGGGATTGGCTAAGGAGATCCATTCCCCCACTGCATTCAGTGTGGTGGAGAGGGTCCCCTCGATTCCTTTGAGACCCTTGACCATCTCCTCCTCAGACTCAGCCCTGACCCCCTCTGGATTGGGTATGGTCCTGAACATCTTGTCCTCTCAGGGACAGCCTGTGCCAGTTTTGCCCCAGGAAACTTTTGGGGAGCAACAGGAAGTTTGCGGGTCCTCTCTAGAGAGTCCCACTGAAGAGGATCCATGCAAACAAACGTGCAAGTGGAGGCACTAGGACTCCCCATCAGAGTCCCTCATTTCAGACACTGATTTGGAGAAGAGGAAGGCTCCCCTTGACCCCCCCCCCCCTGAGGATGTCTCATTTGGAGACATCATGGAAATCCTTCACCAGAAGGAGGGGAGGTGGTCTGCCAAAAAGCCAACACCGGATGAAGCAGTGTTTCTCAAGGCATTTGGCACAGGCCCATCTACTTCCTGGGTGTCCCCTCCCACAGATCCCTTGGTGGATCTTATAACATCTCAGGCATGGAGGGAACCGGACATAATGGAGCCCATCCCAAAATGACCTGACAAAGTCCTTAGCCATCCATCAAACAGAATGTATTGGTTCAAAGGGTGCCCAGTAGATGCTATGGTCATGGCAGTGGCCTCCAAGAAAGAGCTCGCCCAGGAGAGCTGTACGGTTCACCCATCTGACCGCGAGTCACGTACGCTGGACCATTTCGGGAAGCAGGTATATACTTCAGCAACCTTTGCTGTTAGGGCACTGAACTACATGGCACACTTGACTCGATTGCAGCATGACCAGGTCAAAGAGTTCCCTGAATTGACCCTGGAGTCCATGTCAGCTGTGGACAAGAAAACGTCCTCCACCTGCATGGCCACTCTGAAGGCTATCTCCAATATATCCATACGCCTCATCTCCCATGCTACGGTGGGAGCAGCTAGGGTGGCCGGTACAGGTATCACCATCAGGCATCATTCCTGGCTCCAGCTGTGTAAATTTTCTGACCCCTTCAAGGTGTCTTTTACCAACTCCCCATATGACAGTACTTCCCTTTCTGGGAAGTCAGTGAAGGAGACACTGGTCCAGAGTGAAAAGGACTCTCTGGGAGTCAGTGAGGGACAAAAAAGAAGTGGTTCCGGAAGTCTCAGGCATTATCCCAGGACACTCAGATCAACTCTTCCCCCAGAGGCAGAGGGGGGTTACGATAGGTGCTGGGCCAGAGGCAGAGGGGGTCTGAAAAATACTGGGTCTCGATCCTTTCTCAGACAGACCTTCTCTGAAGGCAGTTGGGGGTCACCTTTTGCTGCACCCAGCTGCATGGGAGCCTGTTACATATGATCACTGGGTGCGGCAGATCATATCCAGAGGCTGTTCCATTTCTTTTTCCCAGCCTCCACTTCTTCCCAAACACCTCCCAGATGTCCCACCCACTCAAAGAGAGGCAGCAGCCTTGGAAATAGAAAAGCTGCTAAGAAAGACTCATCCAAAGGGTCACCCAGACCAGTCTGGATTGGGGTTCTATTACAGGTTCTTTTTAGTGCAAAACAAGATGGGGACATAAGATCCATCCTGGATCTTTCCACCCTGAACCTGGTAGTTACCAAGATGAAATTTCAGATGGCCACTCTCCTTTCTGTCCTGCCCTATCTACAGTCAAATGACTAGATGTGCCCAATCGACCTCCACGACTCTCAGAGTTTCCTTCGCTTCTGGCTAGAAGCCAGTCATTTTCAGTTCATAGCCCTCCCCTTTGGTCTCACCACTTACCCCAGGTGTTTACCAAAGTGATGGCAGTAGTAGCGGCTCACCTGAGGCTTCAGGGTATCCAGGTTTTCCCATACCTGGACGATTGGCTCTTTGCTACCCTGAACAAGCATCTGCTATGTTATGCTAGGGACTCCTTTCTGAGTTTAGCCAAACATCTAGGCATAACCATCAATCTTTCCAATCAGCACCGACTCCAGTATAGAGCCTGGACTTCATCGGAGCAAGGTTGGATATGATACAAATGCAGGTTTTTCCTCACTCCACAAAATAACACAGTCTAAAGCTGCATGAGTTACAGCTCCTTCATACAGAGGTTCCGATGGTGGAAGCAGTCCTCGGGGCCTTGGGGTCTATGGCAGCAACAGTCCAATTATTGCCTTTGGCTCATCTCCGTATGCACATTCTTCAGTGGACCCTGGCCATTCAGTGGTCTCTTCTGAATCTACCCTTCTCTTACCCTGTCAGAATATCTCTGGTTTGCAGGGACTCTCTTTGGTGGGGGATTCAGTCTCCAGACCTTTGAAGGGTCGTCCCATTCTTCCATTCTTGCCCCAAAACAATGTAACCACAGACGCCTCCCAGCTCAGGTGGGGGGGCATTGCTCGGGAAGGATGGTCCAAGGCGCATGGTCCCTAACCAAGACCAGTTTTGCATATCAATGTCCTAGAGATGAAGGCGGTGCTTCTAGCTTTGCAAGCTCTTCAGGCTCATCTTCCTCTAGGAACAATTGCCATTCAGAAGAACAATATGTTAGTAGTCTGGTATATCAACAAATAGGGGGAACCAGGTCTTACCCCCTTTGTCATGAAGCCATGAGAGTGTGGGAGTGGGCAATCTCCACTAGTCGTTTTCTGGTAGCAATGCATATTTTGGGTCAGTCCATCATTCTTGCGGACAGGCTCAGCAGATCTATCCTTCTTCCTTATGAGTGGTCTCTGAACCCTTCAGTGGCACAGCGGATCTTCCTCAGGTGGGGTCATCCATACTACAATCTCTTCACATCTCCTTCCAATGCAAAGTGCAGCAAGTTCTTCACTCTGAACCACCTTCAGGGTGAAGCCCTCAGGAGACACTATGGTTCATGCTTGGCCACCCGGTCTACTCTATCCTCCCTTGTCCTTGATTTCCAAGTTTCTTCAGAAAGCTCACAGACTGGGGAGCACTGTCATCCTCATTGCCCCATTCTGACCTCGCCAAGTCTGGTCCCCATCCCTATGGTCTCACACTATAGTTCCTCCTTGGACTCTGGATCCAGTTCTGGATCTTATTTCACATCCCTCGGAGATACCTCATCCAGATCTGGTCAGTCTGAAGCTCACGGTCTGGCTGATCCAGTTCCCAAGATTGTCAGGAGTTTTTTTACATCAAAGATAGCCAATGAAACTAAACAAAATAGGTCAATTTAGCTTCCAGTACTCTCCCCTAATTATTTAAACAGCACGAAATCTTCACTGCACAGCATGACATGACAGACTTCGTATCTTCTACTTTGATAGAACAGAAATGATGTTCAGCTGTTGCAATCTTTCATTAACAAAACACCTAAGTGGAGTTTAGTAGATTTTTACCTGCACTTTTATAAAATAATACACAATTTAAAGTAATTTGTTTGTGTTGCATTGAGCAATATCTAGCTGGAAGTTGACTGTTTTTTCAATAGGTCTTATACAAGTGGTATTTTCAGTTAAGGCTTGTTAAAAAACCTGCATAGCCTGTGATAAGTGGGGGTAGTTTACCTCATTGTTATTCGGTTTCTGTCTTATACAAGTGGTACAGTGAATTGCTTTCTGTTTAAACTGTGAGCTTTGGCCAACTGAGACCTATATGAGTGGAGTTAAGTAAATTTTACCTGCACTTTTATCAAATAATACACGATTTAAAGTAATTTGTTTGTGTTGCATTGAGCAATATCTAGCTGGAAGTTGACTGTTTTTTCAGTAGGTCTTATACAAGTGGTATTTTCAGTTAAGGCTTGTTAAAAAACCTGCATAGCCAGTGATAAGTGGGGGTAGTTTACCTCATTGTTATTCGGTTTCTGTCTTATACAAGTGGTACAGTGAATTGTTTTCTGTTTAAACTGTGAGCTTTGGCCAACTGAGACTTACATGAGTGGAGTTAGGTAGATTTTTACCTGCACTTTTATCAAATAATACACGATTTAAAGTAATTTGTTTGTGCTGCATTGAGCAATATCTAGCTGGAAGTTGACTGTTTTTTCAGTAGGTCTTATACAAGTGGTATTTTCAGTTAAGGCTTGTTAAAAACCTGCATAGCCAGTGATAAGTGGGGGTAGTTTACCTCATTGTTATTCGGTTTCTGTCTTATACAAGTGGTACAGTGAATTGTTTTCTGTTTAAAATGTGAGCTTTGGCCAACTGAGACCTACATGAGTGGAGTTAAGTAGATTTTTACCTGCACTTTTATCAAATAATACATGATTTAAAGTAATTTGTTTGTGTTGCATTGAGCAATATCTAGCTGGAAGTTGATTGTTTTTTCAGTAGGTCTCCACCCACCCTCCATGTTTTTGTTTTGGTGTTAATCTTGGTGGCTTTGAAACTGCCCACCCCTCTTGTAAATTTGCACTTGGATACTCCTCCTGGGCCCATCTCATTTGCTCACTCTCAAAAAAAAAAAAATGTATCTGTTTTTACTGTATTTGTGTTTCTTCCTACTTTATTTTGCTTTTGCGTCATCTTAAAAGTACTCAGTTGTATTTATTACTGCTTGGTGTAACTCATTCTAAGCCTTTTAGTTTAAGCACTTGAGCTTCAGATCAATTGTTTTACATTAAGAAGGTTTGTGATCTGCACTGTAGTGGCAGGACAGGTAGCATACATCCTTCTAAGGTGGTAACTGCTGATTGATGGCTCAGTGTCTGTTATTCTAAAAGTGTATTAATTCTGGTTAAAGCACTTGGGTTTCAGGCCAGTTATTTTACATTAAAGAGGGTTCGTGGTCTTCACTCTTGTGGGAGGAGAGGCTGGACTCTGCCCTTCTGAGCTGGGAATTTCTGGTTAAAGGCTTATAGTGCCTGCATATTTGAACTGCTTCTTACTGAAACTGGTACACCTTGTTTGCTGTAGCATAGACTAAATCCAGGCCTGCTGAATCTAGCTTTGTTTGTATAACTTGAGCACTAATCCAGGCATTCTTTAAACTATTCAATTGCATTTATTACTGCTTGGTAGTAACTTGATTAAAGTGTAGCTATCATTCTAAGTCTTTTGAATTAAGCACTTGGGCTTCAGACCAGTTGTTTTACATTAGGAAGGTTTGTGGCCTGCGCTGTGGTAGCAGGACAGGTAGCTTACATCCTTCTAAGTTGGGAACTGCTGATTGAGGGCTCAGTGTCTGTTATTCTAAAAGTGTATTAGTTCTGGTTTAAGCACTTGGGCTTCAGGCCAGTTATTTTACATTAAGAAGGTTTGTGGTCTGCACTTTTGTGGGAGGAGAGGCTAGACTCTGCCCTTCTGGGCTGGGAATTTCTGGTTAAAGGCTTATAGTGCCTGCATATTTGAACTGTTTCTTACTGAAATTGGTACACCTTTTTTGCTGTAGCATAGACTAGATCCAGGCCTGCTGAATCTAGCTTTGTTTGTATGCTTGTTGTTTGTTTGCTTGTTATTTCCCTGATAATTCTCTAATTCCACCTAAAATGCGTTTTTTCAGTGCTTCTGTGGATCCCTAGTGATATCTGCATTGCTTACTGTACTTATTTCCTTGTTTCACTTGAATGAAAGTTACTGTTTGTCATTTTTGCATTTAAGTTACCTGTAGCACATTGCATTTAAGTTACCTGGCACTTGCTCACTAAAGCAATTATATAGATCAGCGCTAAAAAATTAAAAGCACTGCACCCTCACAAACTCCCCTTGAGTACCCTGTTCCCCATTGGCCCTTTTTTTCAATTATAAAGGAATTCACAATACTATTCTAGCATGTCCAAAGGTCAGTTGGCAATCTCCACTCCGGTCCAGCTGGTGAATCTGGGAATCTTGAGGCAATGTTACAACTGCCTCATGTACACAGACAACCCTCTCCTCCTCCCAACAAATTCCAACACATGTGAGAGATACAACCATATAGCCAAACTGGAGGCTAAGCTCTCTCAACTCAGTACTGGCGTAACCAGTCAGGAGGAAAAGGAAACCACACTCACTTCAATTCCAGTCTCACATAGACCTACCACGACAGCAAACCAAACACATAAACACATAAAAACATACTTGGAGGCTCTAAATAAAAATCTGCCTAAGCAGCAGAGACCTCCAAAGCAGACACCCAAGCAACCGCTACCCCAAAACAAAACACATGCAACACATAGCTCACAAAGCCAGTGTGCCAAACAGTCACAGCTCTTAAGGCTAAACAACACACCTGATACACTTGTAATAGGTGACTCTATCATCAGGCACACTGACGTCCCGCTCACCAGGCTGAACAAGGAGAAGGTCATGGTGAGCTGCCTGTCGGGCACTAGGATCCATCACATAACACAAGCACTGAGGTCACTCCAAGGCAAGTACAAATATGACTCAGTCATTGTCCATGCTGGTGTGAATGACCTGAGACGTACCTCCCTGGACTACATGAAAAGAGACATAGAGGAGCTCTCTGAGTATGTAGCCCAGGCCGGTATGACCCTGACCTTGAGTAGCATCTTACCTTCACCAGGAATGATGCCACAATATGAAGACAAGATGATCAATTTCAACAATTGGCTTAAGTATTGATGTCATTCAAAGGGGATCCAATGCCTGTCAGCCTGGGATGACATGCTCGACAAGCCACGATGCTTTGCTATGGACGGCTTGCACCTATCACTCCTGGGCTTTCAGATATTGGCAAAGGCTCTTGCTACCCCCATAGTGCCTTTTTTAGGCAAGGATCAAAAGATAAACCCACCTCCATAGGTATCACAAGGGATAAGAAACTAAGAGTAATGCTACTCAACGCCAGAAGTCTAAACCTTAAGATGCATGCACTCAAAACTCTCCTTAGCATGGAGAACATCGATATCTGTGCAGTAACAGAAACCTGGTTCAAGGCCCCCGAGAGCACCCCAGCACTACCAGGTTATACCTCATACCATGCTTTTCGGCCCCAAAACTTGGACCGAACCACAAAAGGAGGGGGAGTATCAATATTCGTCAAAGATACCCACACCTCCAGGTTGGTGGCAACATAGGTAACATAGGTGGAACCCCTACGGTGTACTTACAGTTACCCATCCAGTCATGCAGATTGCATTTGAAGATTTGTGATGAGATGCTCTGCTTGACATGAGGTGGGAGTCTGTTCCTAAGGTGTGGTAACCTCTGAGCAACAAATCTGTCCCTCCAGCAGGTGCTATTAATGCACAAACCAGGTTAAAGCTATTACAGAGAGTAACCCATGTACCATTTGACTTACAGATATGCAGCATTTCCAATAAAGCAGGGTCAAAGATTACGTTATATACAAGGCAGAGATTGCCTCAGAGTAGTCTGTATGAAACAGAATACAGTGATTGCAGACAATCATCATAGGATAGATTCTGAAGACCTTGAATTTTCCTTGTGTGGAATCTTTGTGGTTTCTCTAATTGCTGCAGGTGCTTAGAAAGATACATACCAAAAAGGGCATTGTACTCAATTAAAGGTCAGACAGAAAGTCATGGTAAGTGCCAACAAATTCTATGCTATGGGGCTGATGAGCAGAAAATGAACCTGAAAAAAAAATGCAAGTTTTGACTACTTGGATGCCAATACTACCAATGCTCATCTACTTTAAATCAATATCTTGACCCAATTCAACTCTGCTAATGCACTAGCTCAAGAATAAAGTGTGATACAGCTTAACAGTCTGTGGTACAGGTCGTGGCTGAATAGTGTCAACTTGAATTAACACACCAAATTCAGTCCAACCAAACAATCCAGTTTCTTCTTTCAGCTCATCATTACCTCCATTAACAATACCATCATCAGACCTGAACCACATACTAAATTACTTGGTGTCACCATTGATGATGAACTAAAATTCGATATACATATCAGTCAATGCATAAAAAAAAAACACCGAAAACTTGGCCTCCTGTATCGTAATCATAAATTTCTTTCTCCCTCCTCCAAACTCTCCCTAGCCATGTCTCTCTTCTTACCTAGTCTTTTGTATGCAGCCCCAGTCTTTACTAACCTTCAGTCATCCCTTCTCAGAAAATTAGAGCAAACCTACAATAAAATAGCTAAATTTGCCTCCAATTTTACCTATAAAACCCACAACTGCCTTGCCCTTAAATCTTTGCAACGGCCTGAATTCCCTAAATAACTGCTCCTTCCACAACTGCATATAACACACACAATTCTTTATAACCCCACTTCCTCCCCCTCTATCTCTAATATTGTATCACAATACAACCCCCAACGTCAGCTTTGTACATCTGACAAACATCTCCTGGACATCTACAAACCCACAACAAATGTTGGTAAGCCACTATACAAATATTCAGTAGCTCACTCCTGAAACTCCCTTCTTCATCACATAAGAAGTATCCCCAACAAGGCCAGATTCAAACAGGAACTTAAACACTACCTACAAAACACCTGGTCCTGTCCATGCACAGCTCCGGCCTGACTTGATTACCCTCCTACTAAATTATACATTCTTATCTCGTTATTTTTCTCTCTCCTCTGTTCACCCTCCTCTCCTCTCCCTAGTGCTAATTCTACAACATAACACCTAGCTTTTGTACATCATTTTGTACATCCAAATATCTTGTTATGGTATATATGACTGATGTTTTTTTTCACTTTCAGCAGCTGCTCAGCAGTGCTGTTTACCATGGTGATGTAAATGTTTGTCTTGAAAGACTGTAATTGTAACTGGAGCTTTTCTCCTTGGGTTTCCACTGAAAATGGGCCTTTGGCTCAGTTGGAGCAACCCAGTTAAATGAAAATAAATAAATAAATAAAATCACTGAAATACAAATGAGTCCTAAAAAAATAAAATGCAAACTTCAACAGTATTTTTTACAAAGGAACTTACAAAAACAGATCCTAGAAGGGAATGTGTTTCAAAACAAGATGTGGGTCACTACCTAAATTTGGCCAGGGTAGGCAGGGGGTGGATCTCCACTCACAAGCACACAGCAACAGCCAAGTTGGAATAACAGAACATTCAAAATTGTTTTTTGGTTTGTTTGCTGTTTTCCTTTTTTTTTTTGTAATTTTTTCAGTTACGTCCAGTTTATAGCATATAGCATAAGACAAACAGAGATGTTCCAGACCAAGAGAGGTCTCATAGTTTAGTGCTACATGTACCATACAAAAATGCAATGACACAATCAAATTGTGTGTATAGTAGCACTAGCATACACTGCAGTCAATCTATAAGATGAACATATGGGAGAGCGTCCTTATGCCCAATGTAACTGCTTGGCTTTATCCCTGATCCTTGAGATAAATGGTTGCGAGGTACAGCAAGAAATCTGGAGAAAGCCATAAATAAAAAAGGAGACAAAGGTCCCAAAATATGGACAATATTGAATTAGTACTCTTACAAACTAAGCAAGTTGTTAGAATAACAGGTTTTGCATTAGTATGGATTATCTGAAGCTTAATCAGTCTGCCACTCAAATGTCTGTCATTATTTTCTAACTTGAATCTTTAATAATTTGCCACTAAGTTGCCACCAAAAATGCCTATGTATGAACAGACTAAAAATATGAGGTAAAAATCTGAACATCATTTGAAAATCTAAACAGTTGAGAGGTATGTAGGGACAGTGCTAACTGGCAAAAAATAGCACCCCTCGGGAATCAGATTTACAAGCTGTTAGCTCACTATTCCACACATGCAATCCAAAAGTGAGAGAATAGCAAGTCAAAATATTTTAATCATTCACAAACCAAGGCTACAAAAACGGCATACAATCTAAAGTTGTACAAAGCACCAAATAAGTATGACTCAATATCACTCATGCAAACTTAGAAAGCAGACATAATGAAATGTTATGCATTAGCTTGAGTTTTCTGTGTGGTATGAAATCTGAAACTCAAGTGTCTATCTACGTTTCTGCATTCAACCCTCAACAATTTGAAAGTGATTTGAATGAAAACTATACAGTTATGACAACAGTATAAGGCAGAAATCTGAGATCTGACATGCCATCCCAGGGCGGAAAAGCAACCCCAAACTCCCATTTAAACAGCAGGTATGGAAAACGTACATCCTGTGCGAAGAGCCATTATAGCAAGCATCACAGCGCCTATGACAAAGACCAGAATACTAATCAAGAAAACTATACGGTTATGACAAAAGTATAAGGCAGAAGTCTGTTCCTTCAGCAAAAATCTGTACAGCTGAGATCACTATTCACTATGAGGGAAAGCTGCAGGACCCAGATAACACACAAATACTTTAATGTAAACCTGCCATCCCAGGGAGGAAAAGCAACCCCAAATTCCCATTTAAACTGCAGTAACGTAAAACAAACATTCTGTGCAAAGAGCCATTATAGCAAACATCACAGAGCCTCTGACAATGACTGGCATACTAGCCATTTAAAAATTTAATCACATTACCAAAATACAGCCAGCCAGAAAATAAAACTGGAAATCCACTTTATTACACCACAATCAGGTATCGGGACAAAAGCGCTTAACTACTGTGGTGTCATAAAGTGGTTTTCAAGTTTTAGTTCCTGGCTGGCTGTACTTTGCTAACTCTTACAAAGAAAATCAGCGGTGAAATTCATCTACATGCAAGCCCAGAAGGCATCAAAAATAACCATAAGGTTAACGCTTCTACTACATAACAAAAACATTTTTAATGTTCTGCAAAGCAATTGATTGGCATTAGTTTTTAGCAATTAATCACATTGCAGAACATTAAAACCATGGCAGGCTACACAGCAGCAAACTGTTTACAAGTCCAGCGATGCTTAAAAGAAAAAGAATGGCAATCATTTTACTGAAAATGTATTTAGAAAAGAAATAGAAAGCACTTTCAGGCAGTTTTACAATACCTGAAAAAGAAGAATCATAGAAAACTTGCAGCTGCAACACTTAATCCACTGTGCGAGATGAGAAGAGTCCGTCAACAAAACAGATGCTTCCCGGAACTCGAGAAACACTATTAGTTCCCACTGTTGCACGCTGTCCTAAATTTTTAATACAGGTATGGGAGGAGGAGTTAATGGAAACTTCTGAATATGGATATGAAATGGGCATTTTCAGGACCTAAGGACTGAAAGAGAGCTGTCCTAGAGCGTTCCCATAGCAGGAACAGAAAGAAAACAGTGGGTGTTATTACTAATCTGTTGAAGCGCCCACACATTGTATACAGTGCCGCAATAATGTTTCTGGGCAGGAAGATGGACCTGAGTAACGCAAGGTGCAGCTCGGGGGATGAGGGAAACAGTTAAAAATTGTTGTTTTACCAGCAGTATGCATTTACCATGATACCAGCATCAGCAGATAGGGGAGAAAGACATGAAGGAAATGAGAAAACAATTACATAAGCACATAGTGGTCCTTTAAGTATTAATGATTGTTGTGTAGTTAATCTTTCTAATATGATTATTAACTCTAAGCATGTTTCCTTGCTTGAGAAGGGACTAAAATTTGTTCCAGCAAACATGGAAGGGTTAGCGGACGCATTAACAGATTTGAAACTATTTGTATGGAACTTGGATTTAAAGCTCTTATATGGCAATTCACAATTGAATCCTCCTTTGCATTATAAATGTAGCAGTACATTTATTCCAAACAGCCATCCCATTGTGCAGGCTTTTTATAATTCATGTGAAATACAGATTAGGAATTATTATCTGAATGATAAGCTTAAACGTATTTATAATTTAACAAAAGATGAAAAGCAGGCTTTGCATGAATTAGAAATAAATGATGATATTATAATTAAGGAAGCCGAAAAGGATGGAGGTATTGTAATAATGAATAAAATAGACTGTCATCAGAGCATGCTAGAGATAGTCCACAATAGATTAGCTTTTAAGGAAATCAATTGTACTCAGGTTGATGAAATTATTAATAAGATTAATATATTATTTTATGACCTACAAGTAATGAGTGATATTTCATTAGAGTTATTTATGTATTAACTGTCTCTTATCCCAGTGCCTCCAATACTTTATGGCATACACAAACTGCATAAGTCTGTCCACAAACCACCAATGAGGCCCATTATATCTGGGCGTGGGTGGGCTATGGAAGCTATCTCTGTGTATTTACAGGGTGAATTAAGTAAATATCTAAAATATGTAAAGAGTTTCATTAAGGATACAGCAGATTTTTTGAAACAGTTTAATGTATGGTTTAGAACGAAAACTACCAGTACATTCATCATGATAACTCTTGATATTAAATCGCTTTTTACCATGATACCAAATTAATATGGTATTATAGCTATTAGATAACTTTTAAACAAATACAAATATGGAACAGGCAGACAGAAATAATTTGTCAACTTTTGGATAGTATCTTAGAGAGCAATATATTTGTATATGACAAAAAATTTTACCATCAAATTATGGGGGTTGCTATGGGCACCCCCATTGCTAATAGCTATGCGACACTAGTTTTAAATGAATAGGAGGATCTCTATGTCAACTCGGGCTCAGAACACTATGTAAGGAATGGGACATTCTTTAAGAGATTTGTGGACAATGTCTTTTTTATATGGGAGAGGAATTAATTGCCTATGTGGACTATCTTAACACCACTGCAAATTTTTTTACATTTCTCTATGCAATACTCACATCACAACATGGATGTTAGTGTTATGTATGATGGCTTAGAAATACAAACTTCTGTTTTTAGGAAGGAAGCCAATAAAAACAAATATCTACATAGGAAAAGTATGCACCCCCCCCCATATATATAAGGGTATTGTCAAAAGTCAAGTGATGCATATGAGTAGATTAAATACTAATGACTCAAAATGTATCACTCAGATTGATGAAACTTAGGCTTCATTTAGAGAGATAGGCTATGAGAATGAAATGTTGGAAGATGTTAAAAGTTATGTTTGATCTAACAGACCCTTGACTTATCCCCCTTTCTTTAGTAAAACACCAAGCAACTGTGACAGGGAAAATGATAGTGTTTATACTCAAGGTGTTCGATATATGACTACATACAGCAGATGTAATGAAGGTATTAAAAAAATTGTGATTAACAATTGGGTCATTCTTACAAGTCTGCCTGAGCTTAATAATACTATTAGCCAGAAGCCCATGTTTACATATAGAAAATGCATGAACCTTAAGAATAGATTATGCTATAAGGATATGCAGGAAGTAAAATCACAGAATAGATGGGCTAAACATGGTACTTTTGCCTCCTATAACTGGTGTTGTGCATTTATAAAAGTAACACATTTATACATTCTAATAGTAACATTTCCTTTACTTTTAGATGTTTTGCCACATGTAACACTAGTAATCTTATTTATTTGGCTACCTGTACAAAATGCACTTGTTTTTATGTAGGCAATTCAACAAGATGCCTAAAGAATAGGATTATAGATCATAATTCTGAGATAAGAAGGAGAATATTATCTAATTCCTTAGCAAAACATGTGTCTGAAAATGCTACCCATAGCTTTAAATTAAGGGTTATGGAAGTTGTGATGAAATCCATTAGGAGAGGGGAATTTAAACACTAAAACAGAAAATGAGGAATATCAGTGGATTTTACAATTACAAGCTGAGTATCTACCAGGTATTAACCAGATGGTTTTGGTCAAACCTGTTTTGAAACTTAAAAAGATAACTCTCTAGGATAAGATGAAATAAAATGCTGTTGTCTATAATGGGCTTGCATATTTGTTTTAGAGTTGTGTAGCTTTAAATGTATTTTTTAACATTTACTCATATTATTAATTGTTCTGTTTTATTGGCTGTGTGAGTTAGGAATAATTAATTGATATGTATAAGAACTGTGATTATTTTATGTCTGTTATTAAGCACGGAGGAAGGGTACTGGCTACCTGAAAGCTTTGCTACGTCATTGACTGTTCTTAAATTAAATTTATTGCTGCTCTACGTTAATGTCAGTCATCTGTTGAGGTTTGAATCACAAATTTACCCCTGGGATTGTACCTGCTTCCCTTCTGGACAGAGGCAGCAGGTGTTGTCACATCTACTACTAGCACCATTAAAACAGGGACAAAAACTTGGTAAGTCTTGTAAGAGCCCCTCAACCATTAGCCTAGTAACTTCCTATGATCCTATGAATGGGCATAAATTAAAAGGACAGTTATGTAAATTAAGTATACACTCCATATGAAAACTACGGAATTGCCTAACTTGAGGACACATGTGCAGAACAACTTTTTATATGTTGTAAACAAACAGTATTTGCCACTGTTGGCCCTCTGGGTTACGACTGTGGCTCATGAGATATAATGTCTTTATCTGTTAAGCAAAAACTGATTACTATTTTGGCATCTACTGATTATTTTCACTTCACTGACAACCACAACAGTGTTTAAAATTAACTTTACAAAGAGCAATTTTACATTTGGAGACAAAAGGGCATTTCTAGCTTGGGTATCAGAACTTCCTTAAATGGAATCTTGATTAATGACTTGTTTAGTCAAACTGACCAGGCATGTTTTTTCCTCAAAGAATATATCCTTGTAAAATACCTTTAAAACAAACATAAACCGTTGTTGGTATATGTTATATTGCAGTCTTGCAGACAGCTTCCAGCATTTATGAAAATGTCATAGTGTCTTAGAAGTGATGTACGTCAATGAGCAAAACAGTAGCTTGCAGAATTTTAAACAGTATTCTAATTGTTATGCTTTAGGAATATAACATTCTAAAACAGAAGTGCTAAATAACATTAAATGAATATAGCTTTTTATTGTTTGCAAATTGAAATACATATTGGTTTTTAGAACAAGAACATAGTCTCTACTCCAGGGAAATCTGGACCAGGGTTAAGATGCTTGCTTTATTTATAATAGTGTGTTTCTCAAAGGCCTTTGAAATTAAAATAACAGTGTAGAAAGCTATCAACACCTTCAATTGTCAGGGTCTCACTTCATGTGGCCTCCGCTGGCACCTTGATTATATGTTTGATGATGAAATAAGAAATAGGTGAGAGATGAGGACAGTTTTCTCCCCTAGGTCATTTGCATAATAATGAGTTTATGATCTCTGTATAATGACTTGTGTATTTATGAATCCAAGTCCGCTTTCCTCTACCTGGGGGATATGATTCAGGCCTTCGTATTTTGGGATCTAAGGCAGCTATTGACCTTGGAGAGCTTAATATAGTACATTTTTTGACTGAAGATATTCTGGAAAGGGAGGTGACTCATTTTGTTTGTTTTAGAATCCACTATGCAACTCTGGTTTGTCAGTAAAATGACCGATCAAACACTGAATACCAAATAGATAACTACTTGTTCAGAAGTACTAATTATAACAGTTTTGTGTTAGCATCTCTAATTATGCATCTTGTGTGTTTAGTTCTGAACTTTTAAATAACGTCAGCAACACAAACTGTACCATTTTGGTAGAGTGAAAAACACTTTAGTAGCTAAGGTGAGAGGTACAGATGAAGGAAAAATGATGCTGCCAGATTGCTGCAGAAATAGCAGAGAAGATATAAGAACAAATATTTACATACCTGGCACTATTAACCTTACTGATTAGAAAAATACATACATCTCAGTGGCTCTGCTGGACAGAGGCATAGGGAACTAATGGCTCTACTGGACAGAGGCACAGAGAACTAATCTAAGGGGGCGGCAAAAGCCAACACATTCTGGCTAGGCTTACAGATGCCCTCGGGCAGATAGCCTAGTACTTACCTATGAACCTATTACAAATGTATATGCTTAATGGCTTTACAGCTTTATACTGCATTTATTTTCACATGTCAACACAAAATATTTCAACAGATCATATTAGACACATAGTCATTTACTGAATACAGAGGCATAAACTTAATTATTCTGACATGCTTTCAGTTAACCTCAATTCTATATATGAAACTTGCTCAAGTTTATAGACAAAGGAATTTACAAGTGCTAAATGTTTTGTTGTAAGCTACATATAGTGGTATACAAATAAGAAAGCTCAAAAGATGTTTTCATATACAGGGCAAAGTGATTCTGTAAAGAAATATATAGCCAGGACATAGACTCAACATGATTTATCAGATATGACTTCATTTTATATTAACTTGCCATGGAACTACAATTATATATTCCAAATTGTGATTTCAGATGTTAACTGAGTCAGTGTACAACTTTTATTTCTGCATCTTTTACATTTCCCTTTGTGCCTCTCCTAGTAAGTGACCTTTCATCCAACTGAACTTGCATGGGCAATACAATTAAATACTTATACAAAATTTCTTTCAGGGCAGAAAACATGGTCAGAGTTTGAAATTTTATATTTATTTAAGTCTACAAATGTCCACAAAAACAAAACTGGAACAATGCTACAATAAAATAACTAATTTTGCTTCAAATCACCCTTTAGAACTCATCACTGCTCTGTCCTTAAACAACTAAACTGGACTGATTCCCATATCATCTTCACTATAGTCAGCTAATTCTACCTCAGACTCTAATATACTACCCTGATAAGTATCCAGTACTAAAAGGGGTGCTTCAATACTACCATTGTCAGGTAGAATACAATTAAAATAAATTGTACAGTGTCAAAAAGGATAAAATAGTAACTATGCAGACAGAATTAAGAATTCTTATATCTTCGCTGTAAAGACAAGCTCCTCCTCTCTGTCACTAAAGCCCACAATGCATTGGGAGCCTGCTTATACTCACACTCTGTAGCTACCCTCTGGAATGTCCTCCCATATGTTCTCAAGCATCTTGAAAACTAACAGGCCTTCAAATTCATCTATGAAAACACCTCACAACATCCTGGGTCTGTAACTGTACATCCCTTTGATAAGTGTAACATTTCTGTTTGCTTCCCCCTCTTCTACTGTACCACTCCCCTCTTTTACCAACTATCACTCTGTCTTCATCCACCCCACCTTCTACCTATGTCTGTCTTACTTAACTCTTTTACCACTCATTTTGTTTACATCTCAGAATTAAATCAGCTTTTACTAATAGCCCTCTGTAAATAACTCAGCACTATGTATTATGACATCTATCCCACTGCATAATTATTTACTTAACTATATCTGTATAAATTATAATTAATATAAGAATTCTTAATTCTGTCTGCATAGTTACTATTTTATCCTTTTTGACACTGTACAATTTATTTTAATTGTATTCTACCTGACAATGGTGATATGATATAGATGGCGATTGTACTTCACGTACTGGTGCTTTGCTGGACTTTTCCTGTCAAATAAATAAATAAGTACGTCTAGTGCATTTATTTACCACTGTCAGTGATGCAACAAGTAGCACATTTGCCTTTGGTAGAGAAGGCTGTGGGCTGTATTCCCACCCCAGACAGATGGTTTGCTGACACTGCATTGCAGCATAAGGGGCTGCTGTCATTCAGTTTAGCAATTAAACTGAATGCCCATCTGCCTGAGTTAGTGATAGGTAAGGTAGCTGTAAAAGTTTCTATGACACCTATTGAAAACAGTGGGGGTTGCTTTATTATATAAACACTTTTCCATCTTTCTTTCATTATTTACACATTGATTATATTTATACTTTATATCATACTTTATACATCACTATAAAGGATTTGACATGTTTATCTTCCTAAATACATTAAAACCCCAGTTCATCCCATCCATTCCACCATAACCATTTCTTTATATTGCATATTACATCTTCATTATTTTTTCTTTCGTTACTTAGTAATTCTTCACATCTTTTTTTCGATAAACACCTAATAGCAATGAATAAAATTTTATCCCATTTTTTAGTTTCTTTTTCAATCTCAGCCTTATATTTCCCATACAACATGATGTCCATATAAATGTTTTTAAATGCTTTCTAATCATAAGCATCTTTGAATAATATGCAAAAACCTTCATTTTTCTTGCAGTCCAAAAAACAGTGTTGCGGTGTCTCTTCAGTATTACGACTATTACACATTCTTGGTTCTATCATTTTATATTTACTTTTTACTGGCAGTTTGTCCAATAATAAATACCACAGAAAAATACTTGCTTCAGAAAGATTTAAATCTTTCCTGCCTCTTTCTTATGCTTTCTTGTATTCACGCGCCATTTTCCCGCAAGGATTAATATAATAATTCACTTCATTTCATTATTTTTTACCACTCTTTACTTTCCATCTCTTCTTCATTTATATCAGTTCTCCATGTCTTTATTTTACTTTCATATAACTTCTCTTCCAAACCTTCTGTTTCTCTTTTCCTGTCATACCCCCACCCACCCAGGTACCTTTATATTTGTCAAGTAAAAATGTCCTAATATTGCATTTGCTCCAGTCACTTTCAAACACCCAAAATAAATGTATTGATGCTAAGAAAGCAACTGGATTTATTAAATTCAACCACCCACTTTTCTTTCACATTATAAACTATCCCTATTTTGACTCGATTCAGCCTTGTTCCCCACAGAAAGCCAAAAAAGATACCCAATAATTCAGTTTCCATACAGCTTGGAAATGTACATACCACCTAAATATGCTAACTTTCCTGAAATACATGTGTTAACATATATATACCCTTTTCATAGGGACAACTGAAACACCCTCCACTAATCTTGTCAACTTTTATATTTCTCTAGAACATCTCTCCATTCTTCTGTTACTACTTGTTCCCTTCTAAACTTAAACCCCAGAGTATCAATTTCAGTTTTGGTAAAATAAATTCCTGCCATTATTATTTCATCTCCTACTGAACCAAAAATTTGTTCTGTTAAAAACTATCTTGTTCATCTAATGTTTGTTGTTGGCTACTACTAAGACCTAATCGTCTGCACAGGTTAACATTAATGTTAAACTTATCCCTTCCTTAAATTCCCATCTATCTTTCCTTTAATGCTTTTCACAAACATACTGTTAAACATCCCACTGCTATATTCCTCTTCACAGCAATAGATAGAATATCTCATTGTAAACATAATAAATTAGGTTGGCATGAAATCTTAATAAGAACATGGCTGGATTATTAGGTTAGGGTTATTTTTTTCTCCCAGGTTAAATGATATTTTGTAATTATTTTATTAGAGGTGGAGTCTAATTAATTGATGTTCTATTTAAGTAATTACTGTGAAGTTTTTGTTGGAACTACAGTGAAGAAGGCAAAGGTTTGCCGAAACTGGTCTGTTTTTTTTTTTCACAATAAAATATTGGATGTTGACTTTGAGTGCTGGCTGTTTTGTTCTTTGAATTAGGTACTTTTCAGCCTTTGCACCTTGCTATACTTGCATGGGTTCTGGTCTTTTAGAATACATTTATATAGTGCCTCCTAATGAAATTCATATAAATGAATAAATTGACCAGCGACAACTTACTGAAAGGTGCACAGCAAGACTGCTTCTCTTCTGCATTACCCATGTGAGGAACTGCTCCCCTGTCACACCCCCTTTTATAAAATGCTCACTCTGGAGTTGCAATATCTCAGCATAAGGAGCACACTTTGGTGTGCAATGTAGTAAAGTACCCCTCTACCGATAATGTGACGTCAGATGCGGCCCTAAGGAGGGCAAGGCTGATGTGGCTCCAGATTATATAGAGCAGCAGCATTCTTCTTCCTTTATTCAGAATGCTTGTATTATTTAATTCTTATTATTAATAATAATAATAATAATAATAATATAATATAATTTATTCCTGACTACATGCAGTGAAGCTGTAGCAAATCTTGGCTGCCCTTTTTTGCTGCTCCGCTCTGCATCATATTTTATTTGATCTCCAACCGATCAGACACTACCTACTGGTGGAGCAGACCACTGACAGAATGGTGCATCTTTATCATGCATGCATTTAAGTTTGGCCCTGTGTGAGGAAATCAAACAAGGTGACGATTTTATAGATAATGAAAAACATCAGGGCATTCAGAGAAGAGTGATGTTAATTTTATTTATGGCAGATTTGTGCAACAGATCACTTACTGAAGGAGGAAGTTCATAGGCTGAGCAACAAAGGGCAATCCTGAATCATCTTTTAACTTAGAGTACTCTGCTGGTGTTACTGAGGCCTGCCTTCTTTCAAATGCCAATCCCTTTGTCACAGTGTGGAGTCAGGAGTATGGACTAGTGATGCCTTTAAAAAGTTAAACTGTAAAGTTATGTTTGCATTTAATTGTATATAAATATATCTATATATATATATATATATATATATATATATATATATATATATATATATATATATATATAGATAGATAGATAGATAAGCAAAAAACCCTGTGGCAGAAAACAGCAATAATGAATCCAAAGGACATTAGTAAAATCCAGAACTGTTTAATGTAAGCGCTTTCGTAATGTTACACATTACTTCATCAGACAAAAATGACAACACCAAAAACATCTTATATAATAAATCATTACTAGCACCTACCAATCCTAAAACAGTAAATTCCCTTTAAAATGTTTAGTTAATTAAGAATCAATTAAAAACAGTGATGTAAAGAGACATACACTAATTATTCATACTACTTCTTGTTTCCTAGCTTTTAAAACAGGCTTGAGAGGGATGCAGTCATTCAAACCAGACCCACGATGTGCCCCCATTCTCAAAATGCACTGAAGCTCAGCACTTTTAGTGTCATTCACCATATCACCCAACTTCTTGTTCTCCATTTGCACATGTACCACCTGGAATAAAAAAGTGTGCACTTCCCCTTCTACAAGACTATGTTTTGCTATTCCACTATAATAATGCCCTCTCTTAAAACAGTACAAGTGATCCCTAATCCTTTCCCTGAGCTGTCTATTGGTCTTACCTATGAAGAATTTAAAACAACTGACACAATGGGCAACATATACAATGTTCTGTGTATTACAATCAGCACTCAATTGTAAGAGTCATAGGTACCCACTATCAGGGTATCTAAAAAACCTAAACTCATCAATATACTCACAATAAGAGCATGTTCCACATTTACGTGTGCCTGCTTCCAAGGGCTCATACTATTAAAGAATCTGGGGTAGCAAAGTTGCTGTTTAAGATTTTTCCTATTCTTATAACTAAACCTAGATCTATTACCTACCAGTTCAATCGTCCTATCATTCACAATCAAAATATGCCAATTCCTACTAATTATACTCTTAATCCCACCCACATCCTTAGTATATCTCAATACCACAGAAACTGTTTTGTCAATAGGACGAGCCTCTTTCCTAGCTCTATTACTAACCAAAAAATAAGGGATACCACATCCTCCCCTTTCATCTTTCACCCTCTTGTGTGCTCTTACTATTTCTTGCCGATTGTAACCCTGCTCAGCAAAAGCTTCCTCCAGAAAATGTAAGTCATCAACAAAATCAATATTCTCACAAGACAATCTGGAGGCCCTCAGGGCCTGACCCTCCAGTATATGGGTAAATATATGCGTCAGGTGCATACTAGTTCTAAACAAAAAAGGACAATAGCATTCTTTCCTATGTAGTTTTGTAGAGAGCCCTTTTTCTCCTTTCATAACTGTCACATCCAAAAAAAAATCAATGGATGAGAAGGACATGTTCAAAGTAAACTTCAGAAAATGATTACTGGTGTTCAAAACATTTACAAAGGCAATTAACTCAGCCTCATTCCTTCTCCACCCAATAAAAAGGTCATCAACAAAGCGTCAGTAGAACCAAACCAGAGAATTACCCCCTACTCATATCCATTGCTGTTCCCACTCCATCATTACAAGATTCACATAGGAATTGGCACAACTCATGTCCATTGCAATGCCTATCTGGCAATAGCATATACCATTAAACAAAAAAAGTTGTGCTCAAGTACTATTTCCAGAAACATACAAATAAAGTCTATTGCATACATCCTGTGCTTACTCCCTTTCAACAAACATGCTTTTGCTCATTGCAGCGAAAGTGCACTTAATCGAAAGTACAGTTACGCAAATTTCAGAACAATGAATGGGTGTTGTACTGAACTGCTGTGCAGTACTCACGGACCTTAGGGTTAGGGCACAGGTCATAGTAAGGGGATAGCCCATAGGGCTATCCCCTAACCATGACCCGTGCCCGAACCCTAATGTCCATGATGACTGCAGTGCAGTGAAGGACATAGCAATGTCCTCCACTATGGTGCGATAGTCACGAACCTTAGGGTTAGGGCATGGGTTAGGGTAAGGAGATAGCTTTACTAACTATCCCTTTACCCTAACCCGTGCTCTAACTCTAAGGTCCGTGACTTTCGCACCATAATGGAGGACATAGCTTGTTTTTTATGTCCTCCACTGTGCTGCAGTGTTTTTGTTGAAGTGCACTTATGCAATAGTTCACCTTCGTTAAAGTGAACTTTCGCAGAAGAGAGGCTTCCTATTACTAGTTCGAAGTAGTGAACTTTCGTTCTTGTAATAGAAATCCATATATATATATATATATATATATATATATATATATATATATGCAAAATAAGTAGATCAAGTGTGCCTTGTTAAGAGTTATTCTTGATAGTGAACAAACCAAAACACAAAGGCTGTTTCACCACAGACAGAAGGCTGCAGGAACAGTCCAGTGGCATAGTACAGCTCACAGAAGTTGTAAAAAGTCTTTTATTCCTTAAAAATGATGCTAATCATTTTTATTGTTGTTTTAAGGAATAAAAGGCTTTTTGCAACTTCTGTGAGCTCTACTTTGTAACTGGACTGTTCTTGGTTTATTCATGGTGTACTTAGCTGTCTCTCAGTCCTACACTATGGTTTTTACGTGGTTATTCTTGATAGTGAAGTGTGTGTGTGTATGTGTGTGTGTGTGTGTGTGTGTGTGTGTGTGTGTGTGTGTGTGTGTGTGTGTGCGCGCGCGCGCGTGTGTTCCACTTACTTTTATTATTAGAGTATAGCCTTTCTGCTTCTACTTCTGCCTCTGTCTGCCTTTGGATGTGCCAGCAAAAGAAGTCTTACGACTCTCTTCAGCACCGACTAACAAGCACAACTAAAAATGTGCTTTTCACTCTGAGTTTAGTGATCATAGCTTAAACAAATTAAATTCCCCAACTTGTAGCCACAGTGTGTCACATCTCTTGAAATACATCTTTGAACTAGTAGACAGCTAAGACTTCATTCACCAGTTCTTCTTTTGGGAAAAAACACACACCCTGGGATTCAAAGAATTTCTCTTGCCCCACTATAATTACCCAATGCAATTTGGTTAATTACTGCAACAGAGAGAGAAATTGTATTTCAGAGACATGGTGGGGCCACAGTGAGAAAAACTTATTTGCGGCTCATTGCCATCTCTGAAATGAGCACTGCACTGTAAAACTTGGCTGTTAGTGTGCTCTCAAAGCATCTGATTAGTTAGCAAAAGCACCAGGGGCAGCTCGTGCTATAGGATGCAGGCCGCCCACCTGTAAAAAAAAAGATAAAGCCCCCACACTGTAGAAAATTAAACAAAAAACATTACAAGTCCCAGAACCCCATGCTTGTGTGCTTAGTTCCTGACTGCTGTGTTAGGTAGTCCAGAACTCCATGCACGCATGCTTGCTTAGTTCCTGAACTCCAGACTGCTCTGTTAGGCAGTCCGGATAGGGAACTCTACCCTGCCAGCCCAGAAGTCTGTGTGGTGACAACCACACAGACCAGAAGAACACCAGACTGCATCACCCACAGGCTGGAAGCTTCAGCCTTCTCACGTCTTGCAGGGAAACCCAAAACAGCCTGCTATGGAAGACAGATAGGTGATCAGGCTGCTGCAGAGAACAGATTCAGGCTGCTATGGAGAATTGGATCTGCTGGAGGGTGTGTGTGTGTGTGTGTGTGTGTGTGTGTGTGTGTGTGTGTGTGTGTGTGTGTGTGTGTGTGTGTGTGTGTGTGTGTAATGCCTCAGTTGCTACATGGTGGTGGGTAGAGAATATGACTTGAACCCTGTACCTTGGGCCCAAGTGACAAGAGCCTGAATTCCCTACTCACCACCGTTTGTAAAACATTTGCAGATTTTTGCCTTATATTTGTTCTGTTCCTCATAAAATCTGCGGTTTCTGTATTTTTTTGCTTAACACAGCCAGTAGTGCAGTGGTGCAGTGGTAGCATTGTTGCCTAACAGCAACAGATTGTCTGGTTTCATTCTTGGCTGGGGTGCTTTCTGTGTGGAGTTTGCATGTCCTTCGTGGGTTTGCTCTGGTGTCCTCAATGGATATTTGTCCCTATTTTTTGGACTGTATTCCCCCATTATTGGCTTCATCCAGGTTTTTTGTTCCAAGGTTGAGAGATATGGTGAGAACTGAACTCACTGAATATGTTTGGGGGCTGTATTCCCCCATTATTGGCTTTGTTCAGGTGTTTTGTGCTAAGATGTTGACAGCTATGGTGAGAATGGAATTCACTAAATGGTAGCCATTTAAGTTTCACTCTTCCTTTCTTTCATATAACAGATGATTTGGCATAGTGGTATGTTGCTCTGACTGTTTTGCACAGGGTCCTGGGTTCAATACTTGGCAGTGAAATGTATGGTGGTAACACAGCATTTTATTCTAACAACTTTCTAACATTATACAAGCAATGTTTAAAATGTGTCCCTGTTTTTTTGGTCTTTTGCCCCCCCCCCCCCTAAATTTTGAATTTTTCCAGATTTCTTATGCTGCAAAGTTCAGAGATGCAACTGAGTGTCAAGCAGATTTTACACGAAGCTGAGAGCTGCAGTGGAACAAAGGTTTAGTGCTGTTTATGCTGAATCTGCTTGCATTGTTAATAGCACAATACATAGTGTACTTCCTTTTGATGCAGAAGGCTGTGGGTTCTACTCCCACAGTAGGTAAATGCATTGCTGATACTGTACTGTATTGTAAAGGGGGTGGTTGCTGCAGTCCTTTTGGGTGAAGATACCTAGTAACTATGAATCATTTATCAGTTTGCCATCCATTCCCTATTGCAATATTACTAGCTTATCATTTTTTTAATGCAACTTAGGCAATTTATTCCTCAAGGGCAACAGGTACTTTATTTGTAGATGAAACAATGAAATATAAAGTTGTTTGCTAGCAGCAACCTCTTCATTAGTTACAGATTTCTTTAATGTGGAATTATCTAGATGACTTTTACTTCTTCAGAGATTGTGCAAATTTACTGATGCTGGTGGACTGTAGAAGTCTGAGTAGACTTTTATGATAGAAATGTTCTGAATTGAGCAGTTTTGTCATTATTGGTGCATGCATTTTGTTTCATTGTTTACTGGAAAAATGTTCAAAACAAATTTAAAATGCCCTCTAACAACTGTACTATATTGTACAAGGAATATAATTTAATACAATCAGGAAGGTGTGTCAAAGACCATGTGTATGTTTCGTGTGCAAGGGGCCTATAATTTGAAAACAGCCCAAAGTTAATCTTTATCTGCCACTGGCAAAATGTATTTTCTTTGAATGTGGGTTTCAATGCTGTTTCAATGAATGTGAGTTTCAAGGGCAGAGAAGTTTTAATGCTAAGTCTGTTTTCATTATGAGATTGCATTGCTTTATTTAGCAGATGTCTTAGTGTTTGTACTGTAAAATGCAAAATAAAACTTTCAAATGAAGTCCAAATCCTCCTAGAAGTAAAGCAGTATGCACATTAGTGTTTATGATAAATGGGGTGAAATAGCCAAGTAATGGTTCATTGGAATGGCTGCAGGGGGCAGGCTCCATTCGACCATGATTTTGTGAGGCCACAACTCAAAGACAGCCCCGGCTGAACTATACCTCTCAACTGTCCAGATTTTCACAGACTGAATAGATTTTTGCTTCTTATTTTCAGTTTGTTCCTCATATAATGTGTGGTTTTCTGGCAAATAATTTAGGAATTAAGTCACTAAATAATGACAGACACTGAGTTTCAGACTTAATAACCTTCAGAAAAATGCATGCTAAAAAAGTTCAGTTACAGAGTTGCTGTTCTGAACTGTTTGTAAGTTTCTTGAAGGCCAGTGCTTACTAGGGCTAAAGGGAAGTCTCTGTGTTCACCAGTGGCAGTGGTTAACACTGAGCAGCCTGCCTGTCCCTGTAGGAGTGGTTACTGCCTAGAAACTGTAGTTTTATTGGCCATTTTGGGTCAATTCCAAACTCCTTGATCTCTCTCTCTTAAAACCCTGCAGCCATGTGGTTTTGGTGTCTTTCCAGGCTTGATAGTTGTTGCTGAAGCACCTACCAAGAGGAGAAAACGCTGAGAGAAGAAAGGAGCCACTTTTGAGATTTTAAGTATTTTCTTCTGATTTATTTCTTAGAAAACTGCATTGCCGCCTACTTTTTGGTGTTTTCTTGCTTGCAAAAGTTGATATCTATGTTAGAAACAGTATTTAGAACATACGTAGAGCCTGTTTATTGCATTTTTTGTGTTGCACTTAATTTAAAATCGTTTTTCTTAAAATTGCATTTTACCTGCCTCTGACCTAGCACACACGTGTTGGGGTCATTTATTGCACTGTTCTGACTAGTTTGCTACTTGTGTGTCTCTGCTATCTTTAAACAAAAACCAAAAAACAAAAAAATCTTGCTATTTTCCCACTTTCTATAATTTAAAAAAAGTTCAGTTACAGAGTTGCTGTTCTGAACTGTTTGTAAGTTTCTTGGAGGCCAGTTCTTACTTGGGCTAAAGGGAAGTCTCTGTGTTCACCAGTGGCAGTGGTTAACACTGAGCAGCCTGCCTGTCCCTGTAGAAGTGGTTACTGCCTAGAAACTGTAGTTTTATTAGCCATTTTGGGTCAGTTCCAAACTCCTTGATCTCTCTCTCTTAAAACCCTGCAGCCACGTGGTTTTGGCATCTTTCCAGGCTTGATAGTTGTTGCTGAAGCACCTACCAAGAGGAGAAAATGCTGAGAGAAGAAAGGAGCCACTTTTGAGATTTTAAGTATTTTCTTCTAATATATTTCTTAGAAAAACTACATTGCCGCCTACTTTTCGGCGTTTTCTTGCTTGCAAAAGTTGATATCTGTGTTAGAAACAGTATTTAGAACATACCTAGAGCCTGTTTATTGCATTTTTTGTGTTGCACTTAATTTAAAATCGTTTTTTCTTAAAATTGCATTTTACCTGCCTCTGACCTTGCACACACGTGTTGGGGTCATTTATTGCACTGTTCTGACTAGTTTGCTACTTGTGTGTCTCTGCTATCCTTAAACAAAAACAAAAAAAAAAAACTTGCTATTTTCCCACTTTCTATAATTTAAAAGAAAGTTAAGTTACAGAGTTGCTGTTCTGAACTGTTTGTAAGTTTCTTGCAGGCCAGTGCTTACTTGGGCTAAAGGGAAGTCTCTGTGTTCACCAGTGGCAGTGGTTAACACTGAGCAGCCTGCCTGTCCCTGTAGGAGTGGTTACTGCCTAGAAACTGTAGTTTTATTGGCCATTTTGGGTCAATTCCAAACTCCTTGATCTCTCTCTCTTAAAACCCTGCAACTCTCTTTTTGCACGGTCTTGCGCACAGAGCAGCCAAATTTTCCCTTAGAACTAGGCAAGCCTCAACTCAAGTGCTTCAGATCAACTGCTCTTATTGCAGCACTTGCATAACCCAAATCAGCACTTGTCCAAATCTCCTAGACAGCACTATTATTTTCCAAATCTCCTAGACAGCACTATTATAATACAGCATAAGACCCTCGACTGCCCGCAAGACAAGTGAAATTTACTTTGCCAAGCATGTCCAGAGGCCAGCTTCAGGTGTACTCTCCAGTTCATCTGGTGGAATTGGGCATCCTGAGGCAATGCCACAACTGCCTCGTGTATACAGACAACCCTCTCCTCTTACCTCTAGACACAAACACTTGTGAGAGATGCAAATACACAGCCAGACTGGAGGCTAAGCGCTCTCAACCCATGACTGTAACAGACAGTCAAGAGGAGAAGAGACACACTAGCATCACACCACCAGTCACACATGGATCTACAAAACAAGCACCGGCAAAACATACACATAAATACACAAAAACATATTCAGAGGCACTAGGTACCAATCTGAAAAAGAAACAGTGCCCTCCAAAGCAGACAAGCAAGCAACCTGCACCTCCAAACACAAGCCAGAAAACACATAATTCACCTCAGCAGTGTGCCTCATGACAGCTCCTAAGGCAAAACACCATACCCAACATGCTAGTAATAGGAGACTCTATAGAAAGGCGCACAGATGTTCCACTCACCAGGCTGAACAAGGAGAAGGTTACTGTCAGCTGCCTGTCGGGTGCTAGGATCCGCCACATAACACAGGCACTTAGGTCACTCCAGAACAAGTACAAGTATGATGCTGTCATTGTACATGTTGGTGTGAATGCTCTAAGACGTACCTCCCTGGACTACATGAAAATAGACATTGAGGAGCTCTCTGATCATGTAGCCCAAGCTGGTATGACCCTGACCTTGAGTAGCATACTACCTTCACCTAGAATGATACCACAATACAAAGACAAAATGATCAATTTCAACAATTGGCTAAGCTTCTGGTGTCATTCTAAGGGGATCCAGTGTCTGTCTGCCTGGGATGACATAATAGACAATCCTCGCTGTTTCACCAGAGATGGTTTGCACCTGTCACCCATAGGCTTTCGAATACTGGCCAAGGCTCTTGCCATCCCCATAGTGCCTTTTTTAGGCAAGGCTCAAAGGACAAACCAACCACCGTAACCAGCACAGGTAATCAAAAACTAAGGGTAATGCTACTCAATGCCAGAAGTCTTAACCTCAAAATGCATGCACTCGAGACACTCATCAGTATGGAGAAAATCGATGTTTGTGCAGTGACGGAAACCTGGTTTAAGGCTCCAGAGAGCACCCCAGCACTACCAGGTTACATTTCATATCATACCTTCCGGCCTCAGTTACCGGATCACATTACAAAGGGTGGAGGTGTATCCATATTCATCAAGGATACCCACATCTCCAGGTTAGTGGTGCAGCATGATGCCCCAGAGATCATCCATGCGCAACTATCAGCAGGCAAAACCACATTTCAAGTCGTAGCCTGTTGTAGATCACCCACCATGTACCAAGATGCTCACTCAGCATTCCTTGAAGCATTGGAAAATATAAAGGTCCTACCCAACACCATAATTCTGGGTGCTTTCAACTACCCTGGTATAGACTGGGTGAACTACCAAAGGTCTAACTCCTATGCCCAGTGGTTCATAGAATTTATAAATTCAAATGCCCTTGAACAACTGGTATGTTCTCCCACTAGAGGGGACAACATATTGGATTTAGTCATCACAAATATGGGCGCCCATTGTACCACACCTGTTATCACTCCCTCTCTGGTCAGATCAGACCACAACTGATAACCCTAGACATTCTCACCCCTCCACCTCCCCCTGTCAAAGAAACCATTGTAAAAAACCTTTCCAAAGCAAACTTCAAACTACTTGCATCAGAAGTGGAAAGCTTCACTATTCCCTTGCAGAAGGATAATGATATCCAGGATGCAGAATCCTACACCAAGGCACTTTGTATACATCTTCAGGATTGCATGGACCGTGCTATCCCAAATAAAACCAAGACTCCTTCCTCAAGCAAGAAGAAGCCAGTCTGGTGGACCCCGGCCATAAGCAAACTATTCAATAAAAGAAGGAGACTTGTACAAAAAAAAAGGCCAAATCTCAAGTAGAAAAATCATCCCTTTTCAGCCTTAGTAAGAAATTGAGGGCCCTCATTAAGTCAACTAAAGCCAATTTCGAAAAGAAAGTTGCCAAGGATGCCAAGGATAACCATAAGGCATTCTATGGTTACGTCAAAAACCTAAATAGCAATGCTCAGGTCTGTTCTGAGCTAGTACAAAATGGAACAAAATACACTGACCCCACTGACATTGCCAACATCTTGGCTGACAGGTTCAGTGCAAATCCCCCCCCCCCTCACTACCTACAGGGCCTATTACCATTCCAGGGGATGGTGTAACTCCAATTATTACTGATACGTTGGTTAATAAGGCTCTATCTAAAGCTAAAAACACTGCCTCCATGGGACCAGATGGTGTCCCGGGCTGTGTCATACGCAAACTCCAAAATGAATTAACCCCGCATCTGAATACCCTGTTCAGTCTCAGCCTCTCGACAGGATATGTGCCCATAGAATGGCGCACAGCAACGGTGGTTCTGCTGCACAAGGGTGGGCCCACAACTGACCCTGGGAACTACCGACCAATAAGCCTGATCAGTCTGATCTGTAAGGCAATGGAGTGAATCATTAAGGAACTCATAAATGGAGAGATTGGGAACCTCCAAACACTTGACCCCACACAGATTGGCTTCGTCAAGGGCAGATCATGCCTGCTGAACCTGGTGGACTTCTTTGAGACAGTTACTCAGGCTATAGATAAGGGAAAGGAGGTACACATGGCTTACCTTGACCTTGCTAAAGCATTTGACACCATTCCCCATTTGGGTATTATTGATAAACTCACCAACCTGGGCATAAACCCTTATGTCACAAGATGGATCACAAACTGTCTCTCAGACAGATCCCACAAAGTAAGAGTAGCGGGATCTATGTCCGAATCCAGACCAGTAATGAGTGGTGTGCCTCAGGGCTCTGTCCTGGGGCCCCTCCTGTTTGGCATATACTTCTCAGAAGTACAGGCAAGCACTGAAGGAATGTTGGTGACCAAGTTGGGGATGACTGCAAGCTGGGTGCTATAATACAGTCTCCGGCTGACATGGATATCCTCCAGAAGGGCCTTAATGAGACTGATGCATGGTGTCAAAGCCATGGTCTCAAGCTAAATGCTAACAAATGTGTAGTAATCTCCTTTGGAAAAAAGAGAGTACCCGCGAACTACCACACAGGAGGTAACCCCCTGAAATCTGAAGTAGTAATAAGGGATCTAGGGACCCAAGTAGACAGCTTTCCTTTGATAACCATGTTGCCAAGGTGGTTAGAAAATCCTTCTATGTGACCCATCTGATCACGAAAGGGTTCGCATCAAGATCTAAGGATGTAGTGGTACCCCTCTACTCTTCCCTCATCAGACCCATTATTGAGTACAATGCCCCAATTGGAATGTACCTGGCTAGGCATCTCCAGCAGCTGGAGAGACCACAGAGGTACCTCACTAAGAGGATTACTGGCCTCAAACAGTTGCCCTATGCAGCACGATTGAAAAAACTAAGGCTTTTCTCTGTTGTATACCGCCTTCTCAGAGGCAATCTCTGTCTAACATAGAGAGCCATGTCCAACCCAGAACTGCTGAACATGCTCCATCTTAGCAAAACCAAATCCACTCAAGCTACACACTCTAGGGATATAAACCTCAGCACAACAATGAATAGAACATGCTGGAGGGATAGATTCCCTTCGCTAAGACTTCCCTTGCTATGAAACAAGGTCCCTATCTACATAAGACAGAGCCCCTCACTATCACTCTTCAAGAGGAACCTTGATGAGTGGATGGCTAATAGAAAGTTCACACCAGGGATCATACCAACAGCTCTACTAGATAGGGGCTAAGGGTACTAGCTGCTAGATCAAGGGCCTAGGGAACTAACCAAAGGGGCAGTGAATTCTGTACAATGTGGCTGGGCTAATATATGCCTTCAGGCAGATAGCCCAGTACCTACCTATGAACCTATTCTATCAATTGTCTCAGTTTATACAACAATTTATAGTACTGTTTATATGTTCCCTAGTATATTTGTCCTTGTCCAGATTTCCTGCATTAACAGGTTGAGAGGTACATGTAAATAAATTGCTTTATAGAATTAGGCATATCCAAACCTCTCAACTGTTCCTGATTTTGGCTCAAAATGTTGGTCTTCCCCTAATAATCCTGCCGCAAAATGGCAATTTTGGAAGAAAATGTGGAGGGCTTACAATTAAGAAATAACTGTAATAATCAGAGTTATAGATTACTTTTATTTCAGAAATGCATGTAGGTTCTTTTATCAGCTGCTCAAGTTAGCAGTACTAATATTAAAAAAGTGTACTTCTCTGACAGGTTCCCAGCTGTATTGTGTGGTTATTTTATATTTTTGCATCACATTTTTGGTCCATTTTTCATAAAATTGTGTTTTTTGGAAAATTAGTGGCAAATCATTAAAGACTGAAGTTAGAAAATAATGACAGACATTGGAGTTTCAGATTTTGTACCTTTCAGAAAATTCATACTAATGCAAGACCTACTATTCTATTATCTTTCTAAGTTTATAAGAGCAATATTTAAAAATTGTCCTTATTTTTGGGCCTTTTCCCACTTCTGTGTATGGCTCTGTCCATATTTCTTGTTCTGAGGTTGAGAGGTATGACAAATGTGTCAGGGCCATCACAGTCAGCCAAAGACATTTCAAAATGTGACATACTTGTTGCACCCCACTCTCCCATGTAGTGACTGGATGTGTCCAAGCAAGACAAGGAGCAGTTATGCAGTGTAAATGTGCAGAGTATCCCCCAATCCAAGGTAGACACAAGTGCTACTTTTATTCTGTCATTGATTTTGCAGAATGTTCTGGTTTGTCATATTTTTATACTGTTGATTTATGCTTATTATTACTCAGAAAGTGCCTGTTGCTCTGTGTTTAAGTAGCAATGCTTTAACGACCATCAGGTAAGCTTGTCTGAGATTGTAAGATGCAAGTAAGCTTTAATAAGCACACTGTTAAAGAATTGCCAACATTGAAAGCCTTGCTGTTGTTGAAATGCAGAGAATACTTACGTAACTAGATAATGTATAAGCCTTGGGTACTGGAATGCATATGACAGTATTTGTAATAAAGGACAGGATTACATTATTTTAAGAAGCTCATTATATTTGTTGGAGACTTGCAGTCATCTTTGCAGGTTTTACCTGTAAACCAAACAGAATGCCAATCTATCATGTGTGGTCCATTACCTGTACAGTAATCCTATTCATTTTTTACTTTGGTCGTGTTTTCCCCATGAAACAAGTAGATAGTTGTCAGGCAGCAGGTCTTTTTTGAATAAGAAATATTTTTATAAGTGGGGGTATCACAGAGATTGCTACTTTCAGCATGTTACTTGGTACTTTAATAAAGCTGAATATAAATTATAATTAGAACTGCAGTGCAAGGAGAAGTGGTTTGAGTTGAGTGCTGCTTGTTTTTCTTATACTTGATTTTGACTGGCATTCCAGTAATGTATTTAAAAAGCAATTTATTTTGTCATGCCTCACAACCTTTTTGTTTCCATCTAGATATTAAGTAAGCTGTCATGCAACCAATGCATTGAAATATTTGTTTTTCTTCTACACTTCATTTTGTCTTGATTGGACTCTCATAATGAAGGTTTGGCACCCAGGGTAGCTTACTTAATTAAAGTTACAGTTTTTGTGGTTTTGAGCATAGCTCCTCCCCTTTCTAGTTGACCACACCCCTTCCCATTGACCCCACCCATTCACCTGTCTCCTGCAGCCCCCCTTTGATTTGAAGTCACCAGTTGCCACTGAAAAGCACCCTACACACACACACACACACACACACACACACACACACACACACACACACACACACACACACACACATCCATTAACCTACAAACAAGCCCCCCCACACACTTTCTCACACTCACTGAAACACTCATTCATACCCTTACATTCCAACACAAATAAATGCAAACACACGAGCATGCGCACACACACACACACACACACACACACACACACACACACACACACACACACACACACTGTATCTGAATTACAATTTCTTGCCTTTGAGCTAATTCACCAGCATTCTGGGAAATTAGCACAAGTGGTGAGCATGTCTTTGAATCCTAAAGTGTGCTTCACTCTTCGTCTCCATTTGCTGCCTATATGGTTTTTGCATTTTCTTTCTATGTCTAAATGTATTTACTCTGGAAATTTTACTTTCTTCACACACATTAAGCCATGTTAGTTGACTGTCTGCTTTAAACTCTCTGTATGTTACAAGCTTCTGGCTGTAAATTGTCTAAAAAGGATAAAGTCAAATATCTACTTAAAAATCACCGAATTAAAATATGAAAAACAATTATTTACTAATATTGGACCTTTGTTACATGCTTGTGCATGCATCCACTGTCATTATCTTATTTCTTAAATATGTTACTGCTCCAGACAATCTAAAAGAAATTAATCACTGCGCCCTAAAGTGTCTGCTCGACAGGTACTAGCTCCACTTACTGTGTTGTATACAGTAAGAAGCCTGGGCCCTCCAATAGTAACACTGTGGTATTACTGACAAAGATGTGGAAACCAGTATTTTACTGCTACCACACACCCATTGCAGCAACCTGACAAGTCTTATTGCTGGTGGAAGTTAAGGAAAAGTACAGTATACCCAAGGTATTCACAAACTGGAAACCTATATATGTGCATATATCTACACACACACACACACACACACACACACACACACACACACACACACACACACACACACACACACACACACACACACACACGGCTCCTTACTGAAATATAAGCACTAGAAATGTCAAGTGCCGAGAAGCTGAAAAAAAAAAAGACCAAAACTACAGGAGAAGATAAATCTTGAACATTGCTCTTCTTTAAACTTAAGCTCCCCTGCACCGGTTGCGGGTCTGCCACCTCCAAACTTTTATTTACCAATGCAAAGACTGCCATACTTCAGAGAAAAGAGAATATTCCAAGGAATAGTTATCTTGGACTTATCATATGTAAGTCTGTTTTTTTGGACATTTCATGTTTCAGTACTTACTCTAACAGAACCTAACATTTCAAATGGTTACCCACACACATACATACACATGTATGCATACAGAACCTTAACTGTTTAACTAAATCCATGCTGCCATGGTAAAGCTACTAAAATACCCATAAGACTACAGTATTTACATTAATTGCTAAAACCTGAATAAAATTGTATACACATACACAAAAAAAGGAGACAATGATACCCACAGAACATATCAGCTCACCAAAACAGCCACCCTAAACCCAAAACTGCCCTTAGTTTAATTTAAAAATCTTAATAAAATAATAAAAAATGATACAAATATCACATTTCTATTTCTGTATGCATACACACACAGTCACACATATATCTGTATCTATATATATAGCTATATCTATATCTATAGATAGAGAGGTATATAAAATATTATATATGTGGGTGTACTGAATGCAGTTTAAACACCCAAATGTCAAACATAAAAATGTTGACAATGCAAATTTCCTACACTCTACTGTACTTGTGATACTAAACTAAAAGAAAACAACAAAAAATGTTTTTTGCAAAGGGAGCCAGTCCCCCCCCCACCTTACCCTTCATGTGGAGTTCTGCACTCCACACACACTGCTAATTATGTACGCTAACTCTAAGATTGTACAATATCAGGGAAAGGAGTTATTTTTCAACCTTGAAAATTTTGCAGTCTCACACACCTGTCGACCATATGCTTTGTTGACTAAACAGTTGTAGACAAAAGCTAGTGTCGAGAAAACTCAGTGCTTGCATGTGTGGGCATGTGGGTGTGTGTATGCCTCTATACACACACACACACACACACACACACACACATATATATATATATATATATATATATATATATATATATATATATATATATACACACACACACACACACACATACACATACATAAGATTATATGGATTCCCTCAATGTGAATTGATTCTGCATTTGGTCAACAGCTCTTCTACTGACCACAGTTGATCAACGGAACAGCTGTCTGATGTTCCAGTGAAAGATTTATGTTATAATGCTGGATGGGATAGAGTGAAATCTTGCAGTTGGTATATGTAATTAGTAGCATGAGCTCTTGCACTCCTTCAAAGATGAAAAAAAAAACATTTTTTTCAGTTTGCTTGTTCCAAGGGATGAAGTTTTGCTTTTGATCTTATCTAGTCAATGATTGGTTTTGCAATGTTTTTCACCATCAAATGACTTTACATATACCTAGCTATATTTGCATATGTAATATATACATATACATATATACAAATATACATGTTTTATGTCCATATCTATCTGTATAGAGAGTGATAGCTATCTTTATCTATATCTATCTATATGTATAGATACATATAGACATATATACACATAAGTATATTCACATGTAAACACACATACACACGTGTGTGTATATAAGTTTACTCAAAAGAGACAATAACATCCCCAAAAATCATCATAGTGTAACAGAAACAACATAGAAACCCAATCCTATACTTAGTTTAATTGAAAAATGCTACATGGAACAAAAAGCAAGCTTAAACGCAAATCACATTTCCCATTCACTGTGATGTAAAAAAATAACTTTACATACTACAAAAGCTATACAAATAACTTCCAAAACTATCTACCTACATTAAACCCCATGACATTAAATTTGTTTCTGTTAGAATGCAAAATAATAAATAAGTAAGTAAAATAAAGGAATAAAAACATAATTAGTAACCCCTACTAGCCAGTCAGAACATGATAAAATAGACTTGATCCTTTCAAAAGTAAATATTTATAAAGTAATCAAATATAACTATATTAAATTATAAAACCTAGCAAAGCCGAACATGAACCTAACTGCACTAATAAAACACATCAAATGAATGGTCACTTAAAAAAAGTATTAAAATTTATCTCATGAACCATAGGAGAAAAATCACTCACAAGACAGTCCATGAATAAAAACGTGTGCAGATTACCCAAAGCCCTGTTTGGTAGAAACTCAGGACATTAACAAAGGTAATCATATCAGTATGAAACACGCACATACCAAGGGTACCAGAACTTGTCAGAGATTTGGGATGCATGGCTAGGCTTAAAAAGGCCCTTGTAATAATTATCCTAGTAAATACACATGAACCTATGAACCTGTTGTTCCTTTGTCTTTTCCTGGTTAGGGGTCACCACAGCAGAACTCCGGTCCGCTAATGATTGGCAGTAGATTTTCACGGTGCCGAGGTGCCAGCTCGACACACAACCTTCAACAAAGGCACGCCCATTCACACATGTCTTTCAAACACCACTTGACCATGGGGAGGACATGCAGACTCCACAATGAAGGTGCTCCAGCCAAGAATCGAACAGGAGAACCTCTTGCTGTGAGGCAACAATGCTACCACTGCACCACCGCAGCTGTAATAACCTATGAACCTACTAATATAAAAAAAAAAAATCACAAAAAGTAATGAAAAAATGGAATATGTGGGTGATTTGGCTTGTGGGATACATGACATATCTGATAATGTAGGATGAGGGGACTTACTTTGTAATGAGTGGCAACTGCATTTCCTAAACCTACATTCTAAGACTTGTCCTATATCATATATGAGACTCTGCACATGATCAGTATATACTTCTAAGGAATATATTCAGAAAACATTTCTGCACTGTGGTGAGTGAATCTGCACAATGAACAGTCATATGACAAGTGTGTATGATTCAGAAACACATATACTGCAAGCAGGGAATGCTGAGCAGCAGATTTGTGTATGGTATATGCTTATGACCATATAATAATGATATTGTAATGACCGATAAGCAAAGTTGCATGCCATCATCTCAGAAGTTTCCAGGTCATCAGACCTCTCTTAGAGGCCTCCATAGACTCCATGACACCAACATTGTGGACCATTACCTTGTTGATAGGGGGCATCATGGAAGACATGGTATACCTCTCAGCCTGCAGACATTGAAAATAAGAAGAAAGGCCATTAAAAATAAGAACCTCCAGTTAAAAATTAAGGCACCCAATTAGCATAAGATTTGAATACCAAATAGCAGATAATTCTTCCCACTTCCAGAAATAATATGGAATACTACTCAGAAATACTTATTTAGAAACAGCAAGTGACAAAACTTATGGAAAAGCATCAGCCCATTATCAAAGACACAGTGTAGAATCTGAAGACAAGTGTATCACAAAATTCTATCCTACAAGGTAATTTATTTTTGCTTCAGAAAAAGGGAGTTTTTAGATGTCTGCCCACTTTCTTTAACTTAGTATTGCCACTAATATGTTAATCATGTAGTGTGTCTTTCTGTGTACTAGACAGCTTTAAAAATCATGTGTGATGATGGGATTCAGAAAACTGTGAGACAGGGTAAGTCAAGCCTGAAAATAGGGACATACCTCAAAAAATAGGGGCATCCACAATTAGGCCTGATGGGAACATTTCTCCAAAATAGGGACCTCTTGGTCTGCATTATGGACATGTGATGCCCTTCATCTGCAGGCAAATGTAAGCCATCAAGTACTTATCTCAGTCGATGCTAAGGTATGTGCAGCTTTATGTGTATTAGTTACAGTGATTTTTCAGGGACCTCTTGGGGAAAAACTGAAAGTATCTCAGGCATCCTCTTTGAGAATACTCACTCTATTTCTCAAAGTCATGCTTCAGCACATTTAAGAGCATATGTATGCTACATAGGCAAGAGGGAACACCACTTGGGAATTCCATGATACAACCCATTTGCCTGAGGTACTGGGGGCCATAGACTGTGCCCACATTGAAATAAGAGCTCCATCACATGACCTGGGAAGGAGGTATGTGAACCACAAAGGATATCACTCCATTAATTACTAGGAGGTCTATAATGCACATGGCATCATCCACAATGTCTGCAGGCCACCCAGAGAGTTGTCATGACTCCTATATATGGTACACCTATAATCTGTACAAATGTTTGCAAGGGGCATCTAGATGGCGATTCTGGATGTGTCCTGGAAGCCTGTCTGATATTACCCATCAGAAATTGACAAAATCAAGCAGACTAGGAGTACAACCATAACAACAGCAACAGCAGCAAACACAGTAGAACAAAACATAAACCACCAGGCCAGATATCCAAAATTTATTGCAGTAAAATCTCTAGCACTTATATACACAGCCTTTAAGGAGTAAAACAGTACATAAAAAACTGCACTCTCTCTCTCTCTCTATATATATATATATATATATATATATATATATATATGGAAACTCTACCACATTAAATAAGAAATTTCCAGTTGCACTCTGTAGAGGTTTTACTGGAATAAATTTTGGATATCTGGCCTAGGAGTACAACCATGCCCAATCACAAACAGGGAACATTACTAAGCCATATGTCTGAGCTGTCATGCCCAATCACAAACAAGGAACATTACTAAGCCATATGTCTGAGCTGTCATGCCCAATCACAAACAAGTAACATTACTAAGCCATATGTCTGAGCTGTCATGCCCAATCACAAGGAACATTACTAAGCCATATGTCGGAGCTGTCATGCCCAGTTACAAACAAGGAACATTACTAAGCCATATGTCTGAGCTGTTGCAGACACACCTTTACTATCTGGATTCATCTGGTGCTGCCCTGCAGTATGACTCTGACAATGGGTGCAAAAATATTTTCAGTGTGTGCAATGTTACATAATATGACACTTAGGAAGCAGACATACCTCTCAACTTCTCAAAGAAAAATATCTAGACAAAGCCTAAAATAATTGGGTATAAAAGCCCCAAAATAGGGACAGATTTTAAATGTTGCTCTTATAAACTTAAAAAGTTGCTGGAATAACGATTTGTGTTAGCATGCATTTTCTGTAGGATATGAAGTCTGAAACTTAAATGTATGTCATTATTTATTGCCTACAATCCTCAGTGATTTTCCAGAAAATCACAAATTTTATGAGGAAAAGACCAAAAATATGAGACAAATATGACTCAAAAATCTGGGCATTCTGTGAAAATTTGGACAGGTGAGAGGCATGGAAGCAGATACAGGAGGGCAGACATTTGCAGGAGCATAAGTCCCCAGCACCACAGGGGGTAGAAGCTGAATTAGATAAAGAGTCAGTAGAAGAATTACCAGCAAGGGATTATCACATTATATAGAAGCAGGTGCAGTATGTTGTGGCATTGGCAAAGAAGCAGTGACTTGCACATAGCTTCAGAACATAATATACCAGTGTAAAGCAGATACACTACAGGAAAAGTGATGCATACAAAGCCAACACCTGGCTCCATTCACCCATGCTCAGCCTGGCCACACTGTGCATCAGACAAAGGTAATGCAAGTAACAGTGTACAAAGGGAAGGGCACAGCTATCATCATTTGTACCTCCCTTCCCTGACTACTAGCATTTCCAGTAACCTGTCCTCTTGTGTGGTTTGTGGCTCCTTGATGTCTGCAGGCATACAGGTTGTGTCTATGGTTTGTGTAGAGGATGTGGTGATCAAACTCCCTGAATCCAACTCACAGCTGTACTCCTTGACTATGTCAGCTCATCTCCACTTTCATCAGAGGTTGCTGATCCACCAGATAAAGAATCACTTATGAATATACCAAAGCATAATATCCTGTATTAACTATAACCCAGCAACTTAAATATACATGAAACTGAGATGTTCGAATAGTACCATTTAAAAATATATGGTTTAATTGCATACCTTGCACAGAGAAATCCCTTACCATCCTGTATTCCACAAATCAGATAGCATGAAGAACTTGGAGCATGACTAAGGAGTCAAGAGGGCTTACAAGAACTCTTTACATAGAAAGAGATCAAAATATCTAGGGTGTCTCCAGTAAATACCATTCAAATGCCTTGTGGACAGCTCTTTGCTCTGTGTTATGTATAATGTTAGTGACTCTGCTGTGCCACAGTACACAATTACTGTCCTGACCACTGACTGCATTAATATCCACCCCTGGATCTTGCCTGGTTGACATCATCCAAACCAAAGAACCATTGGCCATAGAAATGGAGAGCCGGGAATAGCACCTCATTCGTCACATCAGAAAACTGGTTTCCATGGAGTTTTTCCAGCAGAGTGTCCAGTGTTTTTTTGTTTTTTTTTAAACTTACTCTCTTTTAGCATTGCTCTGTAGGCATATAAAAGAGTGATGTTAACATGTTGTTTGTGAGTCGCCCTAAAAACCTCTTACACCACCAGTCTTTCCCTTACCCATGTAGCACACTGTTGTTGTGCCTATCTCTACCCAGACTGTTTAAGTAATATCGGCCACATAATTTTACTGAACACATTTCTCCCATAGTACAACTCCTATAACATTGCAACTCAGCAAGGTGACCTGACTGTTGCCTGTCAGGGTTAAAAACATTCTTGCACATGATATACATGTGCAAGATGTAGCACAGGCAAATGTATTTATTGAAACAGATAGCACAAGGTCAGCCTGAATGTGGTGAATTGTGTTCGGAGTATGTCTTGATGGGTATGTCTCCCATTATGTTTAACAATCCTTCAGCCTAACAATTGCCTTATCCTTCAAGTATCCTCTCAGTAAACCTATCAAAAACTCTTAAAAGTATTGGCCAAGATTGGCCAAGTTCGGCATGGATATTTCATTGTGAAGAGAAATACAACAGCATTTAACAGCAGGCTTACTTGATAAATTGAACATGTATAAAGTAAAACTTACCTTATACAAGCTGAGATTTACTTTGCCTTGACAAGTACTGTGAAATTCACCTGTTGCAGGTTTCCAAGTTGCTGTTCTGTGATTTATTCCATGGTGAGGTAGTTGTCAGAGCAATCCCTCATGCTTATATCATGCAAATTCAGCTACCTGGGCACAATGATTATGCTAATTAAGACTCAACATATTACTGTTTCTGAATCGCACAACTGATATGTCAAGATAATTAAACAATGAACTCAATTCTGCTCAGTGCTGCTCACACACCTGGGTACCTGTGGGCAGTGCTGGACATGCATGGTTCATGCAATGCCTGTAAAGGGCAGATTTGTAATTCTAAGTGCAACCTTACAGAAATGCAGTCAGTGTAGTGAATCCTTTATTAACACCATATAAATGGATACAGGATCGACATGTTTCACACCTTAAAGTACTATTGTCATCCAATATAACTGAGTTCATTTTTAAGATGGTCTGTCATCTGCTATGCAAATGAGATGCCCATCATTGCACATAAGATGGCACATGCGAGAATAGCTGTGGGCATAAATTATCTGCCATTTTACTCTATTTCTTCCAGATGAGATACCATGCTTGGAAAAGTAGAGGGCAGTGCTCCTTTCAGAACACAAAGGTAGTGTATGGAGGAGACCAAAATCTTAATCCAGTTTCTCCATAAAGATTACACCCAGGGGTTTTTGCAGGAGGGCAATGAAGGGCTTCAGTGTAAGTATTAGACCGGGAATACTTTGTCCCAGGCTGTCACCCATGTCACTGGCATCCCCTACATGTAGGAATAGTGCCGCCACCATTATAGTGACATGAGGCATAGATGTCCTGACCTCCTAGTCAGTAGGAAGATGAGGTCAGAGAGAGCACCATCTATGTACTGCAAATCCACTTATGTTACAGACACATACGACCTGCCAGTGAAGGCTGTCCACAGACCTTATATACTGCTGTTTTATCTCCCCATAGTCATTGAAGCTATTGTAGAGAATAGACAACTGCACAGGAGGAGAACAGAGCACCTAAAAAAGTTCTGAAGTGAGTATACTTACCTCTTACTAAGAAGATATTCGGGTAGCATACATGGCTTTCCATACAGTATACACTTTATTTAACTTCTGCAACTGAAAGAAAACAGTATGAATTTTTTGGTATTACTGTTAGTCTTCATACATTTTTTTCACATAACCAGAAGAGTGACTCAGTACTTTAAGCTTTGCTTTCATATTGAGAAATGTCTGGCCTGTGTGTTCAAGCACCCCCTTGCCTACTGTGATATCATTTGTAATATGAGGTGTCTGTTTTATTCTAGTACCTGCAAGATTAGACTGCAGAGTTATGTTTGAGGTACATTTCTTCATGATAGAATTTTGTCCCACAGCCCCACTCTGTCAGTATTGTCTGTTTTCCTCAAGCCATAATTCATGGTGCAGCTGTAGTTCAATCTGTTAAGGCTGGGCATTGTGGATTGTATGTGATGAAATGCGTTGGTTTGATTCCCCACACTTGGTGGTGAACCATCTTTGGTCATTTGTGAAGTGTGCTTGTACTTCAATCCATTACTGTACCTGAGAGGGGAATACATGTCCGAACAGGATTTTTTATAGTATATCCGAACAGCATTTTTCCTAGCATATGTACATTTATCTCAAGACATTCCATTACTGTGTGTTGGTTCACAGACTTTAACTGGGTTTTCCAAGGAGCTGAATATTATACAGCTTTGCCTTTCAAGATGTAGCTAATGATGGCCATGGGTTCCCGTTCTCCTCTCAGTTGTGTCTTATAACAGTCTTGGTAAAGTGAGAAATCTGTTAGCTTTTCCTTTGAGTATAGTAGTCATAATATTATAATAGTAATATATATCACCTTCATTTTTTCATTGTTTCTGCCTTTCTTTCACCCCTTCCCTCTTTGTCACCATCTTTCTATTGCATACATTTATTTGGTTTATTATTTTGTTTCTCTTCATTCATTTTAGTACTATATGCAGCAGGATGTAGACCTGCACACCCACTAGCAGCAGTGTCAGTGGAGATGACAGCTTTGTCACTCACTGGCAGTAGGTAAACATAATGAGAGAGATGACTGCGAGCAGGTCAGATGCCCAAGTTGGCCACAAGGAGATCATCCTCCACCACTCATTGAATCACATCCCTGCCCAGAACTGGCACCATCATTTGAGCCAGGTCCCAGTGATGAGGGAACTCAGCATGGTAAGTCCCTGCTAGGTTGCAGCTAGCAGGGACAGTAACTGTGGAACGTCATCATATTCTCATCCTGGTGTCTCCTTCCCTATTATGTCTACATCCACCCCTGCTTGGTGTACAGTCCTTTCCTCACCATTGCCTTCCCTTTGTATGTCTGAGGCTTCTTTCTTCATTGTATTCCCCATTTCTGACTTTTTCAGCATCTCCCCTGTCAGTCTTGTCTTTCTTTTTTTGTTTGTTTGTGTGCCTTGCTACCTACCCCAACCTTCCAACCTTCCTACTAGCCTCCTTAGCTTACCTTCTCCTTGTATATGTATGAAATGGGCATCCAAATCCCCCCCAAAAAAACTTTCCCCTCTTCCTCTACCCAGCCAGTTCTCTAATTCTTTATCTTGTGTACTGCCCCCTGCTTGCTTTTCCCTTTTCATCACTTTCCTGTCTTTCCATTTCCAGACTTTAATTTAGTCAAAAAAATAGTTCAGCACACAAGCTTCATGGCCCTTTAAAAATGCCACATAGCTTCTCTGTCTTGCTGCTACTGTGTGTATGAGAACACACAGATGACCATAGAGGCACAAGCATGATGAATAAGCACTGCTGATGCTAAGGATTTCCTGTGGCCTCACCATCCTGCTGTTCGCTCCTCCCATAGTCTGATCTGCAGTCGTGAGAGACATATTTAATGAGCTTTCAGAAACACACTTTTCCCTACCTTTCCTATCCACATGCATTCATAATGAGAACACACACACACACACACACACACACACACACACACACACACACACACACACACACACACACACACACACACACACACACACACACACACGGTAAACAGAAGAGGGTTGGCTGTTACTGCATCTCCACTGTTTCTGAATCCCAGGATAAATCTGTATCTGTATTGATATCTATATCTATATCTATATCTATATTTATATCTATATCTATATCTGTATGTATAATATCTATATCTATATTTATATCTATATCTCTCTATATGTCTTTCTGTCTGTCTACATGTCTATCTCTCTATAAGTATGCAATAATGACAGGGGTGTGTGTGCATGATATAGATATTACCACACATCCAGTGGTATCGTGAGGCTCTTATAAAAGGACATCTTTAGTTTTTTTCAGTTGAACTCTACATTTATTAGTACATGTCTTGTAATGATTTGCAGTATATGTTAATGTAAATGCAACACATTTCCTTTACTCATTTTAACTAAGTGATAGTTATGCTGGGTTGTAACTTTTTAACTGTGTGCAATTTGATTCTGAAATTTTCAGGGTAGTAATTTAAATGACTCTTGTATAAAACCTTTGTGTGCTATTGCATAGTGCTGTTTATAAACAGGTGGTAATACTACACGGCACCTCAAATGAGTTCTGACAAGTGAATAAATCTAGATGAGTAAGCTAACATATCAATTCCATGGAGCTTTATAAACATGTATACTGCTTTCCAAGTAACACAACATCAACATTTTTATAAGAGTAGTTATTCTAGTAAAAACTCCAAGAACAGAAAGACACATATGCAACCAATACAACTCCCTCATCATTTTTAGCTGATTTAGATGATGATATGCTTACTGCACCCAACAATATTCACAAGGATAATCATTGGTTGTAAGTTAACATAACTATAAATATAATATAAATAAAAGAACACAAGCAAGCAGTAACATTTACCCACCCCACTCCCAGTCATTTATAAGTTGGTCTAACTGATAGCATTCTTGTTATGGCAATTTTTATGCGTGTGTTTATTTCCATTGCAATATGCATTTGCATTAATACAGAGTTTTGTTTTTGTGTATTATATCTTCATATTTGCCTCTTAGGTCAAACAGTGCCTGGCAGATTCTTTCTTCTCTATCTGTGTGTGCACGTGCAATTTAACTCCTAAGTCACAGTTGCTAATTTCTGCTTCTGGTGATTCCTTTTTTTTTTTTTTTTTGCTTAAAGTTAACTCATTTTCTATCTTTCCCCATACTACTTAACTTTGTGCGTGGATTCTATGGTTTCACTTTCTGCAGGATTTTTTTTTATCTTACTAGATGTCTTTTACTCTTCTTGATCACTTACTTACATTTGAGATTTTAATGCTTTTGTTGCAACAAAGTACACATTCAGTCATGCCAGAGTCCTGATTCCTGTTTTGGTCTATTTCATTTTTGTTATTTTTTATGCAGACTTATAAAAACTTTGTTGACTGGTGGATGTACTGAGGTGTTACTTTTATCAGCAGCATTTATTATTTAGTGCTATTGAACATAGGAAGGTTGACAGCTAGGTGGGTTTAGGGTATGTGTTTAAAGTTATGGTAAACAGATGTGTTTGCTAACACTAAAGGTTTCAGATATACTGAGAATTTTGGCATAAGGAGTGAGAGTATATGTTTGAGTGTTTGTGGATTATGGTTAGAGTAAGGGATAGATACGTTGATGGATAGTTTTAGTGTATGGTAAGTATGTCAGATAGTCTTGTCATTGATAGGTATTATACATGTTAAAACACACAGACACACACACATACACACACTCGCGCACGCACACACACACACGCACACACACACACACACACACACAGCGCACACACACATACACACACTGACACACACACACACACTGCACACACGCACACACACACACACACACACACGCACACACACACATACACACACGCACACACACACACACACACACACACACACACACACACACACACACACACACACACACACACACACACACACACACACACACACACACACACAACTAACAAAGTCAGAAATTGGATACTCAAATATTGCTAACATTTAATAAGTACATTAAGCTATACAGCTGTATTCATTAAATGATACTTTTGTCTTTAGTACCCTATCTCTTGCTTTGCATTTGTTGCTGGATGTCCTAAGGAAGGCTTTGGATTCACATAAGGAAAAAGTTGTGTAAACCAACTGCTTTGGGCATCAATTGCAGTGCTCTCTATCCATTAGATAAGAGAACACAGATCACAGGCTGAGCACTGTGGCAGGGCTAGCCATTTGATGACACTGTCATTGATTGAGAAGAATAGCTAGCTACTCAGTGATGTAAAAATTGTCTTGAGGTCATAGTCACATTAACCAATGTCACCAAAAAATGGGCATGATGAGTATTTGCCATGAGGGATCCATATTAATAGTCAGTGAGGTCTACGTGCTTGTATGGAATGTGTGCCCAACATAAAGTCATGGGTCAAAAAGCTACTGGTTGGTGTTCATTTGTCCAGCTTGGGTTACATGGTATTCTGTTGAGCTAAAGATGGATGTAAAACCAATCAACCTACCAATCATGGACTGAGGGTTGCTATACTCTATATAGGTCTCACTGAGAGGGCGCAGCTTGGATGATGGTAAGGAGGAGGGTGAACATCCTCTGTACCTAGAAGACAAGAGGATCTGAGATGCAAGGGGAAAGCCACTTGGCTTGGGATCCATAGCCTACTACTTACAGGATGGACAGACTAGAAACTGTGTGAGAATTGTGGTGAGGAGGAGTCATCAGAAAACAGTGAGGGAATCATGGAATTAGTGACAGACTTCAGTGTAAGGATGGGGTACTATTCATAATCTCAGCCAATGCCTCACAGCAGGGTTGTGACACCAAGGAAAAGAGAATATTCAGGCAGTATTTGCAGGACCTACTATATAAATTAAGACAACATGCGTTGTTCTTGATAGCAAGGAAAAGATTGTATTCAGACAGCATTTGCAGGATGTACTAGATAAATCAGGACAACGTGAATTAGTATTGATAATGGGAGATCTAAATGCACTTATCAAGGCAGACAAACAGGATATGAGGACTACCTGGGACTGTCATATGGGTAGGGCAACCTTGATAAAAAAGGAGATGGTAACCAACACATGGTTCAGCAAGACACTCAAAAGATCACATACAAGTGACCAGCATGCAGCTCATGTAGACTTCTTCCTAGTAAGGAAAGGGTAATTGGGTAGAATTACTGATTACAAATTCATCCCCATTGAAGCAGTCAGTCCACAGTCAGCCCACAGCATAAACCTCTGGTTGACAGAGTCAGCTGTGAGCAACACTAAGAGAAGGCTCTATGGTCAACAGAGACTTGGCTGAAGACCTAGAATCTGACTAAGAAAGAAAGTTCAAAATAACACTCAGTGTTCTAGAATCTCAGAAAGAAGAGGAAATAGTTTGAGTTGAGGATGAATGGCACCACTTCAAAACAGCTGATGGTGTAATACCAAAGTCCCAGATGTCATTTAAAGAAAGGTGTGGAGGAAATAGTGGAAGATAGAAAAGATGACCCAGTCAAAGAGAGAAACTAGCTGGCTAACAAAAAGTCTAAGAGCAGTTGTAATAGCTGACTGCATCCAGAATAATAGCTTGGTAACTAGGAGATCTGGGCTAGGGAAGAGAGTGTCTTGCATCAGCTTGCCAAACCCAAGGGGCAGGAATTAGGGATTCTGCTTGCATCTATTGTATGCCATAGTGGTGGCTGAAGTGTGTTTTTTTGGCAGCAGACAGTCTGCCATTGGGTAACTAGGGGAGCATGAGTGAGCTGGCATCAAGGTTGGTGATATCTGAGATTTTATGCTCACTCCACCCTATTAGGGTTTCTCCTATCTGCATACATACCCATCCCTGGTCAAGTATCTTTAACCTGCCTCCTCGTTTTTGCACCTCTTAAAGCAGGAGTGGAAGTTGTAGTTGTAGGAGTAGTAGACTCTCTCTCAGGAGATTGATGTCCACCTGTAGCAGTACAACAGAATCAGCTAGACCCCCAACCATACTTAGGGAAGGAAGGGGGAGAGAGGGCAATGAACAGGATGATGATGGAGAAACTGATGGATATCAGCAGCAGAGGATGGGCTCCAAAAAGAGGCCTTCTTTATATTCATCACTGTATTGCAGTTATACTAAAAGAAATAAAAATATTTATGATGATTAACAACTTGACATTTTTTTGTCATTATTATGTAAAAGCTCCTTCTTATGACTAGTGAGGATTATGTAGAAACAGTTTGTTGCCACTGTTCTTTAATTACTCTCTAAATGTACAGACTCCTGGTTAGCAGCTGATACATGTATCTAGCTTCCATGATTCTCTGAGCTCTTTTACGGCTTAATGTAAAAGTTATAGGTCAGTTAATTCAATGTAGTAAACTGCTGCCTATAAGCTTAGCTTCCTGATTCTGGACAAATTTGCTTAATGTCCATGTTTTTTAAAACAATTTTATTGATTTTGATTATAACAAACTTATAAGCAGTCACATAGAATTGCATAAGATATCAATTACAAATTTAAGAATTAATAACTTACATTTATCACATTTAAATATGAATATAAAATTAACAAAATCATATAAACTAAAGTATATGCAGACATCCAGTATTTATACTTTAGAATACACTGTAATCCTCAGCTTGTAGCTTATTTCACAGATGAAAAGAGGAAAGTCAATTATATTTATGAAAGAGGTTCATTCTTTTCCAACAAATTTTGCACATTAACCCACAGATGATGTTCATATGTCTTTCTAGTTGTTCTAGAAAGTGTGTTTTATATCTGTAGATGACATACATCTTTTAATGTATTAGTAAACTCAGAAAAATAGGATATTTTGAGATCCAATTTTTTGTTATGGTCTTTCTAGCTACTGCCAATATTAATGAATATTTTATTTTTCTAACACATTGTGGAATAGGCATATTAAATATAACCAAAGATTTATTCAATATGAAATTATCTGAAAAAAAGTGCTTTTAAAAATTCATTTATATTATTCCAAAAGGTGTTTAAAGTAGGACAATCAAAAAACATATGAGCTCAGTTAATATCTACACTAGAGTTACATCTATTACAAATGCTTTGTTTTTTGTTGATTTTATCCATTAATTGTGGTGTGTAAAAAGATCTGTTCATAAATCTCCAAGTATATATTTTCCATTTCAAAGAAAAAGATGTTTTCCCTGCTGAATGTAATACATTAGCCTTGTCTTGCTCAATTGGGAGATTATTGTTAATTGAGCTATAGTAGTTCCAGTAGTTATGTGGACAGCAACATGTTTCTTCTCTCAAATCTCTGTAAATAAAGGAGAGATTACCTGAATAAGTATGTTTATGTAATAGAATTGATTGAAAAAAATGTAATAATATCTAAAGTTTTTGTCAGCCTACTGTTGAGCGAGAGGGCTTTGGATTCACATAAGGAAAAGTTGTGTAAACCAACTGCTTTGGGCATCAATTGCAGTGCTCTCTATCCATTAGATAAGAGAACACAGATCACAGGCTGAGCACTGTGGCAGGGCTAGCCATTTGATGACACTGTCATTGATTGAGAAGAATAGCTAGCTACTCAGTGATGTAAAAATTGTCTCGAGGTGATAGTCACATTAACCAATGTCACCAAAAAATGGGCATGATGAGTATTTGCCATGAGGGATCCATATTAATAGTCAGTGAGGTCTACGTGCTTGTATGGCCAATGTGTGCCCAACATAAAGTCATGGGTCAAAAAGCTACTGGTTGGTGTTCATTTGTCCAGCTTGGGTTACATGGTATTCTGTTGAGCTAAAGATGGATGTAAAACCAATCAACCTACCAATCATGGACTGAGGGTTGCTACACTCTATATAGGTCTCACTGAGAGGGCGCAGCTTGGATGATGGTAAGGAGGAGGGTGAACATCCTCTGTACCTAGAAGACAAGAGGATCTGAGATGCAAGGGGAAAGCCACTTGGCTTGGGATCCATAGCCTACTACTTACAGGATGGACAGACTAGAAACTGTGTGAGAATTGTGGTAAGGAGGAGTCATCAGAAAACAGTGAGGGAATCATGGAATTAGTGACAGACTTCAGTGTAAGGATAGGGTACTATTCATAATCTCAGACAATGCCTCACAGCAGGGTTGTGACACCAAGGAAAAGAGAATATTCAGGCAGTATTTGCAGGACCTACTATATAAATTAAGACAACATGCATTGTTCTTGATAGCAAGGAAAAGATTGTATTCAGACAGCATTTGCAGGATGTACTAGATAAATCAGGACAACGTGAATTAGTATTGATAATGGGAGATCTTAATGCACTTATTAAGGCAGACAAGCAGGATATGAGGACTACCTGGGACTGTCATATGGGTAGGGCAACCTTGATAAAAAAGGAGATGGTAACCAACACATGGTTCAGCAAGACACTCAAAAGATCACATACAAGTGACCAGCATGCAACTCATGTAGACTTCTTCCTAGTAAGGAAAGGGTAATTGGGTAGAATTACTGATTACAAATGCATCCCCATTGAAGCAGTCAGTCCACAGTCAGCCCACAGCATAAACCTCTGGTTGACAGAGTCAGCTGTGAGCAACACTAAGAGAAGGCTCTATGGTCATTAGAGACTTGGCTGAAGACCTAGAATCTGACTAAGAAAGAAAGTTCAAAATAACACTCAGTGTTCTAGAATCTCAGAAAGAAGAGGAAATAGTTTGAGTTGAGGATGAATGGCACCACTTCAAAACAGCTGATGGTGTAATACCAAAGTCCCAGATGTCAAAGTATATATTTTCCATTTCAAAGAAAAAGATGTTTTCCCTGCTGAATGTAATACATTAGCCTTGCCTTGCTCACTTGGGAGATTATTGTTAATTGAGCTATAGTAGTTCCAGTAGTTATGTGGACAGCAACATGCTTCTTCTCTCAAATCACTGTAAATAAAGGAGAGATTACCTGAATAAGTATGTTTATGCAATAGAATTGATTGAAAAAAATGTAATAATATCTTAGTGTCATGTTTATTAGTTGATGAAATTAATTATAATTTATTGTCAAGATATACTATGAGTATTTGTATATCTAACCACATGGATTTATCAAGTCCATATTCCTGTATAATATGATCGATTGATTTGGTCTTGTATTCAGATGTTAATTGGAACCAAAATTTGAGTTCATTATTTTTAAATAAGGTAATCTTATTAAAATCTGAGGTTAAAAATGTTTCTTGTTTGAATGCTATGGGAAATAATAAGAAAAAACAATCTTTGTATTTAATATGTTTATATATAAAATTCCTAAAGTTAACTATAATAGTATGTATGTAACTGGCAGTATGATTTGGGTTAACATGAGTGACAAAATAGTCTTTTAAAATCCATATAATAGGAGTACTTATAATTTCTAATTGATATGTTGAAGGTCTCGTTATAAGCTGCATAGCTGATAATTCCCAGAAAAATTTCCATTTAGCTGGATAAGTAATATCTAAAAGCTGTGAAATTGTTCTAATTATAAAGGAGATTGAGTAAAGATTTAGATCTGGAAATGTTATCCCACCATTATTCCAACTATTAATGTGTTGATTATTTGCGATTCTTGATTTTTTTGGGGACCAAAAGAGTCTTAAAATCAGAGTGTTTAATTTATTAATAAACTTTTTGAAGGAAGAATTTGAATAGATTGTATAATGTATAACATTTTGGGTAAAATTATAATTTTTATAATAGTCTTTCTTAAGTATTCCAATTTGAAAATAAATCTTGAATATTTTGCAAGCATTTGTTATAATTTAATTGTATTATTGATTTTATATCTTTGGGAAGAATAATTCCAAGATAAGTAATATGATCTGTATTAGGGATACGATGAGTATAGTCCTTAATTTTCATTTTTTATTATTAGGGTATATGGGTAAGATTTTGGTTTTATTGTCATTAAATGATAAACAGACATCATTTGAAAAGTTTTGATCAATTCAAAAAGTGACAGAAATGAGGAGTCATTTCCTCTTGTGGTAATAAGTATATCGTCTGCAAACAATTGAATCTTAGCTATTATGTCTTTATCTATCTCCAAGCCCTCTATATTTTTATTATTCCTTATTTCATTTGCCCAAGGTTCCATAATCAGAGTAAACAATAGAGGTGAGAAAGGGCATCCTTGTTTGGTACCTTTTATGACAGGGATTTTATTTGAAATATATGACCCTATTTTGATATATGCAAATGTTTCTTCATATAAATGTTTTAGAAGGTTAATAAAGTTATGAGAGAAATTTAGGCACTCCAGAAGAATAAACAAATAATTCCAATTAATTGAATCAAAGTGGCATTCATGTCAAGACTAATTAATGTTAAGTTCCACTTTTTTCCTTTGAGAGAATTCAATAATGGTTAGGGTTCATTTTATATTATCAAAGGTACTTCTATTAGACACAAATCCTATCTGGTCTTCATCTATTAATTGGGGTAAGAACCTTTTTAATCTTTCTGAGAATATGTTCATAAGCATCTTATAATCAATATTCAGTAAGGATATTGGTCTGTAAGAGGAACAGTATTTTGGGTCTTTATTTGATTTTAGTATAGGAGATATGAATGTGTATTTCCATGATGGGGGTATATTATTATTATTACGGGCAACATTATACACATTGTGCAGTAGAGTAATATTCATTTTGGGCATAATTTTATATATTTCTGGAATAATTCCATAATTTCCCAGTGTTTTATTAGGTTTAAGCTTATTGATTTGATTTTGTATGTCTGATAAAGTAATTTGCTTATCAATAACTTCTATTTGTTGTTTGTTCAGTTTATTATATATGTTTTTATTAATAAAATTTCATATATTGTCTTCTGACTCTGTTGTGTAGATTGATTAAGTTCATGAAAATGACATTTAAACTCTTCTAATATATCTTGAATACTGTCTACCTCTCTTTTCTTTCTCGTAGAGTGTATTTCTTTAATATAATTATATTTATTTAATCTTTTGGTCTTATTTTTAAGGTCTGATAAATGTTTAGGATTTACTGAATAGACAAGAAATTTACATTTTTTCTACAGTTATCATCGTCTTGTGATGAATAATAGATCTATATTCTTTATTTAATTTGTATATGTCATCTGTTATATTTTTAGAGGAAAGATTATCTTTATTTTGATGTGTAATGAGTCCATATTATCCTGTATTGTTTTTATGCCTTTATCCCAAACTTTCATCTTGTTGTAATACCATTTGTTAATTTGTCTATACAAGTATGCTTTTAAAGCATCCCAAATAAATATATCTTGAGTGTCAGAAGTTGAATTTATATTTATAAAGTTTTGTGTCTCTTCTTTTAAAAATGATTGAAAATCTTTAAGCTGTGTAAGATATGCTGGGATTCTTTTAATTTGAACATTAGGGATATTATTAATATTAAGTTTAAATAGAATAGCATTATGATCAGAAATCGGGCACAATATGATTTTACTGTTAACCAGATTAATTATCTGTGTAGAAAGTAATATTCTATCAATTCTAGAATATGCTTTGTGTCTATTAGAATAGAAAGTGTATTGTAATGAATTATTGTCCGCAAAATAATATATATCTTTAAGTAGATAGATGTCTAGGAATTTTATTAGTTGTTTAGCTTGTGGTGTAATTTTTCTTTTGCCTGAAGTGGTTGTATCTTCTGGGTCTAGGATACAATTGAAGTCTCCTGCCATAATAATATGTCCCTCAGATAAATATATTATTTGATTTAAGATGTGTCTAATAGTATTAGTACCAATACCGGGTATCCAAATACTGTTTATTAATGTATATCATTTCTTGCCCATTTCTACTATAGACAAACAAAGCCTTTATTATCTTGATATGTTTTAATTATTCTGGGTAGAGGAGATGCTTTATTCGACAATATTGCTACACCTCTTTTCTTTTTTGTACACTCTGAGCTTACAATAATTGTATATTTATTTGTATCTAAGAATTTAATAGTATATTTCATTAAATTAGTTTCTTGTAAAAAATATTATATTAGGTTTATGACAGGCTAGATATTTAAATAGATTACTTCTTTTATAGGGGTTGTTCAAATCATTTATGTTAAGTGACATGCCTTCAACGTGGTCATGTTATATAATTGTAAGTGTGTGATGTCGTAGTAACATATCAATATCCTACATGAAGCAAGAGAATCTCCCTCCAAATATGAATTTGTTCAAAATGAATATAGTGAATCTAAAATCATTGAGAAAGATATGTATTCCTTGAGTTTTGTATTCTGTACTTTTTTTTTTGAATAAGCTATACCGGATGCCAAAAAACTTTCTTTTAAGAAAATGATTACATATTCTAGGTTAAAAAACAAAACATAGCTTCCTGCCTGGAGTTATAAACTCCTAATCCCAATTACATTAGTCACTGAGATCAAAACCCTAAACAATAGCAACAGAAGGCAAACCCCACTAATAGTATAGATTATGTAATTTATATTGGAAACAAAACTAGAACAAAGTTTCTTATAAAACAAAAAAAATCAGCTTTAGAATAATTCATCTTGCATGAATATATGGTCATATAAGTAATACCCTATAGATAAATGTGTGTGACCAAATAAAATACAGTATATTATTCTTATATTCAGCGATGAGTCAAAATAGCTAAAGAAATATAAAAGAACTAACTAGATTAACCAACAACCTTTCAACTGATATAAATAGAAGGAATTATTTATATATACAGCACTACTACTTAGATATTATGTATCCTACAATATCAAAATCAAGATTGTGCTACTCAAGTAATGACATGTTTGCATAATCATAATCATTATAATCTGCAATAATATATTCATAAATCTTACTGTGTCTCTTCCTTTATATTTATAAGTTATACAAGAGAAGGAAAAAAATATTATACATGTATGAACCTTTCCAGTCAATTATACTCAAAATGGCACCCTTAATGACACAGACGTTGCTATTAGTGATACCCTTGAGAGGTATTTAATGCATCAGTAGTAAATGAAACATATCAAATACAGTTTATAACTATGCCCAGAAATATTCACTGTCAAAGTATAGACATTTCTTGTGCAGAAGACAATTAGATAGGACAATTATGGTATTCAGCTCCTTACTACACAAATAAACAGACTATGGTGATAGAAACATTACATCCTCTCTTGTGAAATTTAAACAAAAAACTGCAGTATGTCAAGTAAGAGCTAACTTTAAAAAAGGCAGCATTTATCATAATATGAGATATTATCAAAATAACTGGAAGAAGAAAAGAAAAGAAGAAAGAAAATGAAAGAGGAAAAAAAAGAAAGAGGTAGACTGCAATGAATGTATACATATACAGAATAATTAATAAAATACATAAATGTTAACAAGTAAAGGCTTTCACTGTTCTTAATCTTCTTTCTTCCCCTTCCCTCACCTCTCTCTCCCTTTCACATTTTTCATGTTGATTCTGTACTTTTCTAGCCTCTAGAAGCCAAAGATATATGAAAAGGCCCAAAATATTCCAATAATCCTGCACTCGACCATAGATTTTGTTATTCTATAGCTTAAAATGTGATTTACAGAAGAAAAACAACAACCAAACCATGTCTCGGCTGCAGATGTGGTCTACATTTCCTGGAAATGATTGTGTCTTGCCAGTGACATCATCAAGTCACTTTGCATTGCTAAGAATGTGAAGTAAAAGAGAAGAAATGGTTCCAAGGCTAACCGAGAGATTCAGAGAGAGATTAGCTCATGAAATTGTAGCACGAGATAAGCAAAGTGTAAAAAATTGTCTCTAGGTTCATAAGTTCAAAGATTGGTACTAGGCTATTGGCCCTAGGGCCTATACAAGCCTAGCCATAACAATTACCTGGATATTTCTTGCCACAATATTTACTTCCCTGGACCCCTGTCTTGCAGGGCGACTGACAAGATCCCTGGGGTGAATTTCCTATCTCCCATCCAATCATCAAGGTTCCTTTTAAAGAGGGCCAAGGATGCACTCTGCTTGACATGTATGGGCAGTCTATTCCAGAGTATGGGGTGTCTCTGGGTCAGAAACCTATCCCTCTAGCATGTTTTGTTCATTGTGATGACAAGGTTTAGATCCCTGGAGCATGTGGCTCTGAGGGATTGGGATTTCTTTAAGTGGAACATGTCCAACAGCTCAGGGTTTGACATGGCCTTGTTTCTTAAGCAGAGATTGCCTCTGAGTAGATGATATGCCACAGAGTATAGCTGGAGTTGTCAGCACAGAGCATCTGCTTTAGGCCCGTGATTCTTTTAGTGAGGTATTTCTGTGGCCTTTCCAGCTGTTGCAGATGTCTTGTGAGGTACATACCAAACGGGGCATTGTACTCTATAATGGGTCTAAAGAGGGATGAGTACAGTGACCTCCTTTTTTCTGGATGAAATGCCCTTAGTGATAAGATGTGCCACATAGAAGGATTTCCTGACTGTTGTGGTGATGTGGTTATCGAAGGTGAGACCACTGTCCACCTGTGTCCCTAAGTCTCTCATTACACTTTCGGTGTTTAATGTACTACCACCTATGTGGTAATTCGTGAGTACATGGTTTTTCCCAAAGGAGATAACTATACATTTCTTGGCATTAAGCTTGAGTCCATGGCTCTGGTACCAAGCATCTGTTTCTGTAAGGCCCTTTTATAGAATATCCACATCAGTTGGATAAATGGCGAGAAACTGCCAAAATACAGCAAAAATACACACTTTACGAGAGTTCCCGCAGCTCCATGAACTCTGTAAGTCCCAAGCTGTCAAACATTCGCAGAAGAAATGCCTTTGTAACTATGGAACATATACATAATGAATACTACAAAAAAATTCTTAGTTACAGCACATGCACATCAGACATCACTTTTTAACCAGTATAGATTCCTATATGCCTTGTTATTAACTCAAAGGAGAGAAGAAAGAAAAAAAACAAAAAAGATAAGTCTAAACAACCTGACACATTTATATACATCACCTGAACAGATGTGCAGCACACATACCCCACACCATTTACATTACCTGAACAAATGTGTAACATATATACCATGCAGTGTTTACATTATGTAATTTCATTCAACAGGAATAATAAAGCACATCTTGTGATTAATGTTACCCATCAAAGTATATGCAAGAAAGAGGAGGAAAACTGTTATAAAAGTATGCTATTTTCTACCTTATGAATATACCATGAGATTCAAAGAGGGAAAAATGAAATGTGAAATCTGTACAGAAGAGAGAAAAGAAAAGAAAACCATTTTTCTTACTTTAGACCTCCCCTTTAAAGAATCCCAACATATTCTTATATCGTAAATAAAAGGTTATTGAATGTATAGAGATATATAAATATTAACTTTCAGGAGATATAAAGTATGGTAAGAAAAATAATAAAACCATTACATTATGAAGCAAGTGCTATTAATATGATTATTATAAGTTGGGTTTAAATATTTGCATTAAAAAATACGAGATTATGTGTAACTGTAATGAAAAGAAAAATAGTAAATGATGACAGGCTGAATTAAGGTATGAATGAAGTATTATAGATAACCATCAAAAAGGAGAAGAGAAGGTCTTACGTTGAATGTATAACATAACAACATTATTAATAAAATAAAGTCCATAACGTTAACATAGTATATGAGTAAACTGTATAATATTTCATTTGTTTTTTAGTCTCTTTTGTTTCTTGGTAGAATTTCCATGTAGAATTAGAAGCCATTATTTTAAGAGAAGGGTTAGCCCAATCCATTTCTTCTATTTTTTCTAGCAATTTGTGGTCTTTAACAAAAGCCAGAGCACAGTCAAGATCCTCAAACATCGAAGGACCTTCAGGGAGAAAAATCTTCAACCTTGCAGGAAACAAGAGATGAGTCTTAATCTGAACTCTTTTCAGTTCTTTAATCAGAGGTAAAAAAAAAACTTTTCTCTTGGCAATTACCATTGTTGAGTAGTCATTGTCGAAATGAATGATAGAGTCATTATATTTTAAAGGAGATTTCGACCAGGCAGTTTTTAAAAGGAGATCTTTATCAGATGAAGAGAGAAATTTTACTATGACTGATCTTGGTTGTTTCCTATTAGTGCTGCTTACTGATGTAAGTGACCAGTGGGCTCTCTCTATTCCAAATGACATTGCCTCAGGTAAATCCAGAAATTTTGGTAACCAAGTGTTGAGAAAGCTTGACATGTTATTTCCCTCTATGTTTTCCTGAAGTCCGAAGATCCTAATATTATTCCGTGATCTGTTCTCTAAATCATCCAGTTTATGTTGTAATGAGGTGTTTTGCTTAAGTAAAAATTCTATGTTATTCATTTTCTAGTAATCTGATATCAAAGTCTGTTAGAGATTCTTCAATAATTGTTATTTGTATTTTTTTGCTGTTTTAAATCTTCATGAAGCAGATCCATCTGCTTAGTAGCTTTTTCTTTAAAATTATCAGTTTTTAAGTCAATCTTGTCAATCTTTGTGGTGAGGTCTTGAATATTAGTTATTAGAGTTTGCAGTTCTTTTTTTTAAATTGAAATCCTGGCTACATATCTTAGTGAAGCTCATGATTAAATTCTTCCAGATGAGATAAAGTTATTCGGATTAAATTTTGACTGGAAAATATGTCCACTTTCAATTTTTAAGTAGATATTCTTGTAGAGTTTGTTAAATACTATCAAGTTATGCAGAAAAAAAAATTATTGATAGGAGACAAAATTCCAGTGAAGATATATTTTCTACAGTGGAGCTTTTGAAATCTGTTGCTATACAGTGTCCATGCTGGCCATGCCCCAATATCTATGTTTTGACCTCTCAATATGGACTGAAAATTTGCATAAGAAGTTAGTGAGAGCACTGGATAAGCAAATGAGCTGAGCTTCTAAGCAATAGCATAGTTATGTTAATAGCTGCATAGAGGTAGGTGTACCCACCAGGAAGAAGTACAGAACTAACTCAAAAAACAAACCACCTTGGTGGAATCACAAAAATCAATCATCTGTATAACAGGAGGAAGACAATCATGGCAAAAATTAGGAGATGCAGCACCCAGCAGGATAAAAGCACTTTCATCCAACCAAGCAAACATCTCAGAGGGCAAATAAAGTCTACCAAAACCAAATTTCAGGTTGGCCTGTCAGGCCAAGGACATCCACAAAGCATTCTTTAGCTATGTCCCCAACCTCAAAGGCAATACACAATTGTGTGCAGAGCTCACTGTAAATGGAGCCATCTATACTGAGCCAGAAGATATAACAAACCTCCTGGCTGATAAATTCAGCTCCAACTTTACTCTCCTCTCCCCCTCAACCTTCCCTCAAGAAATATCATCAAATATACCTCCTCCTACTATCACTAGGGAACAGGTCCTGAATGCTCTAAGACCAAAGACACTGCATCAATGGGCCCAGACAATATCCCAGGATGCCTTCTAAACAACATGAAACATAACCTATCAGGGCCTCTGGAATTACTATTTAATTGTAGCCTCCAAACAGGCTTCATGCCTCACAAATGGAGAAAGGCAACAGTCATCCCTCTGCACAAAGCTGGGCCATCTACAGACCCAGAAACTACAGAACCATAAGTCTCACTACTAGTCTTATATGTAAACTCATGGAAAGAATTATCATGGAGATGATCAATAAAGATATAGTAAACCTCCAGACGCTGGACCCAACCCAGTTTGGATTCGTCAAGGGCAGATCATGCCTACTCAACCTGGTGGACTTCTTTGAGAAGGTCACCAAAGCAGTGAATGAGGGCAAAACTGTTATCACTGCCTACTTTTACCTAGCCAAGGCATTTGACACAATACCCCACTCAGGATTTGTTGACAAACTCAAGACGTTAGGTACAAACCCGTATGTCACCCAGTGGATAGCCAACTGGCTTACAGACAGGACCCAGGATGTTAGAATTGGGGAGTCCACCTCTACAAAGAGGCCAGTCATAAGTGCTCAGTCCTCAGGGACTGCATGTATCTATTCCTCTGGGATCAGTCCTTGGACCACTCCTTTTTGGTATTCAAGGTTCATAGGCAAGTATTAGGCTAGCTGCACTTGTGAGCCATTTTAAACCTGAGCAATTTCCCATTCTGTGCTTGAAATAACTTTATTCCATTTGGTTATAGATTAGCCTTACCCATCCCACTGTTTTTAATTATATATTACCCCTAATGAGAATAACTGGGATCATTTCATATAATTTGAAGGAACTTATGCATGGGATAAAGCATTTAGAAGCTGCATCTATCAATTAGTAGTACAGGGAACAGTCCTGGGGTAAATTTTCTGACTCCCATCTATAGATCTAAGTTGCACTTAAAAATAGGTATGAACTTGATTTAACTTGGATATGAGTTTGTTCCACAGCAGCATTATCCTCTGTGAAATAAACCTGCCCCTCCATACCTCTTTTCATGTTGCAGAAGCTTATATCCCTAGACTGAGTATTTCTGAAGTCGTGTCACTTGCTGATGTGCAGTAAATCTATCAATAATGGGTTGAGGATGCCTTCCATGTCAGACACAAGTCACCTTTTAGCAGTCTGTAGGATACTGAGTATAGTGACAGGGCATTGAATTGATCCATGTAGGACATGTTGTTTAGGCCTTGCATTCTTTTAGTAAGGTATCTCTGTGGACATTCCAGTCATTGCATTTGTCTGGACATACATACCAAAGGGGGCATTATATTCAATGAATGACCTAATGAGGTTGAGTAAAGGCATCCCTAGAGCTAGACACAATCCCTCTGTTTCTAAGCTATACAATATAAAAGGACTTTCTTACAACATAATCTTAGATATGTTGAATATTACACATGCAGATCCTAAACAGAGAATGAGTATGGCTGACAACAAAAAGGAGGTTGGGGGTGATGCATGCAATCCATAAAATATGTTGAAATATAGGTCACAGTAGGAATTATAGCAGCAAAGCCATGATGCCTCAGCAGGTATTTTTTATCAAAGGGAATTGTACTAGCAAATGGGTGATATATATATGGCTATATACATTGGGTGCTCGTGTCTTTATATTAACAAAATGGAGAGGGATTTTTAAAAATGCATTTATGAACATTCATATCACATTAAAAACCTTAAGGAAAATAATGCTTTGGTTAATCACTCTGTTGTGTACCCTACATTTTCTAAGTTTATTTTTGGCGTCATTGATTGTGTTTAACTTAAGGGGTGGGGATACTAAGGTGAAGTTAGAAAATAAGGAATTGAAATGGCAGTTAAAATTGCAAGTTACCTCACACACCAGATTAAATGAATATACATCCATCCAGTCTGTGTTAGCGATGTGGGCTACACGATTTTAAGGTTTTATTTTGGAATCTGTTTTTGAGAAGAGTTTTATGGTATGTGCTCTTTAAATCCCACTGTTCAATGATTAATTGAACTAACTACATATTTTAACTAGTTGGTGTGCATAAAAAGGGTTTTTGAGGAGTTAGTAGTGATTCTGATGAAGTCCTATTTTTGTTAAGGATAAAAGCCCTTAATCAATTAATATTTATTTTTTATAATAAACAATTATTTCATATTAAATATTATTGTGAGTAAATAATTGGATATCAGCTTCTACTTTGCTAATTTTTATGTTTTTATTAACCATGATACTACTAAAATTAGTCTACCTGGTTAAATACTTTCTAGCATACTTTATGCCTGTTTCTTGTGCAATATATTTATAAAAGGAGGTTACATCCATTGATACAAAACAGAATTCACTGCTCAGTGTCTGGATGTCCTTCAACTCAAGCAGACACCATGAGTCCCTCAGGTAAAATTCTGGTTCTTGTATGACAGGATTGAGAATATGGTCAAGATAGAAGGAGATAGGTTCAGTCTTATAAATGTTGGCATCCACTGCTGGTCTGAATGGAGGATTCTGTTGATTTTTATGGACTTTGGCTATTCCAAATATCCTTGCCATCTTTGGTACTGCCTGGCAGCATGTCTAAGATAGCTGAGCAAGTATCTCTTCTTATTTTCTGCACAGAAGATTAATTACAGATTATATGCAAGCAAAACAGTCACTATGTAAAACTAATTGGAGTGATGTGTTCTATGGAAAAACTGTAGAAATAATGTGGAAAGCTTTAAAAGAGAAATTGAAAGTAAAAAAAAAATGTTTAGCACCAGGATCTAGGCATGCATCTTCAGGGGGATATATTTCCATACGAACAAGATACCTGATTAAGGTGAGAAACAAAAAAATATAAGAAATGGAAAAAAAAAGTTGAACTACAACTTTGAAAACTGAAATAAACAATCTGCACAAACAAATTGACATAGTGTGAAACAAGATCAAGAAAAAAAAGATGAAAATGTATATAAATATATTGAGCATAATAGGAAACCATTTTGTAGATACATAAGATGTGGAAGAAGTAAAGACATACAAATTGATAAATTGTGCAGATTATAAAATTTATTCTCAGACACCACAGATTATACATATATTTACAAAATCTCTTGCAAAACAAGATAAGTTGTTCTACTGACATCCATGTAACCTCAGATACTGGAATTAAATTAGATAATTTTGATAAAGGACTATGCAAATTGGAAACAAACAAAGTACAAGGAGGAGGCAGAATTAGTAATAATGACTTGAGAACACTTCAACAAGAATTTATAATACCATTACATCTAACATTTGCTAGTTCATATAAATATGGGGAAATTCCTCAAGATTGGAGACATGATTTTATTAAAACTTTCTTTTAGGGAAAGGAGAATAGGACAAACTTAGAGTCATATAGACTCTTAAGTCAACTTTTATGTAGTGGAAAAATAATGGAGAAGGTAATACTGGATACGTTATTGTCAGAATTGATAATGTTAGCACTTGAAACTATGTATCAGCATCATACCTCTCAACCTGGAATCATCAAAAATCTGGACAAAGTCCCATGAAAATAAGTACAAATCTGTACGCTGATTAACATAACATTTTCATACATAAAATATGCAACTCCACTGGAATTGTGGGAAACCAACTTCCAAATGCAAACCGAATAATAGACAATTAAAATATGGCCCCAGTGTCCCAGACCCTGTAGTAAATGGTAACATTTGTTTAAATGTGTAGCAATGATGTTCACTGGGAAGGGAAAAGATGATGCACCTGAGGATTTGTTTTTGGTGACTTGCAGTATGTGGGTTTTGTGGTAAAAGGTGGGCATTTAATGGTAGGCAATATTATAATCTTACCAAAAGAATATTGCTAGGACCTCCAAAAGTCATTCTCCATGGCCTACATCAGTGGAGCAGCTAGAGTTTGTGCCAATTGGGGTTGTCTGTAAGTTTGCTGCCCTTCCCCCTCACAAAATCATGGTCGAATGGAGCCCCCATACACAGCCCTCCCCCCTGCAGCTATTCCAATGTCTCATTACTTGGATATTTCACCCCATTTGCCATAAACACTCTAATGTGTGCTTTACTTCTACAATGATTCCTTGGATTTTATTTAAAACTTTTATTTTACATTTTATAACACAAACATTATTAAACATCTGCTAAACAAAGCAATACAGTCTCACAATGAAAGCCGACTTAGCATTAAAACTCTTCTGCCCTTGAAACTCACATTCACTGAAACAGCGTTGAAACCCACATCCAAAGAAAATGCATCTGGTCAGTGGTGGATAACGTTTACCTTTGGGCTGATTTCAAATCATAGGCCCCTTGCACACAAAACATACATGTGTTCTTTGACACAGCTTCCTGATATTCCTTCTATAATAGGGCACACTTGCTAGAGTGTGTTTTAAATGTATTATTTTGAACATTTTTGTAGTAAGCAATGAAACAAAATGCATGAACCAATAATGACAAAACTGCCCAATTCAGAACATTTCCATCATAAAAATCTACTGAAACTTCAAAAATCTACCAGTATCAGTAAATATGCACAATCTCTGCAGAAGTAAAAGTCATCTAAATAACTCCACATTAAAGAAATCTGTAACTAATGAAGAGGCTTGCTGCCAGCAAACAACTCTATATTTCATTGTTTTATCTACAAATAAAGTGTCTCTTGCCCTTGAGGAATAAATTGTCTATGTTACATTAAAAAAATGATAAGCTAGTGATAGTGGTAATTCAGACAGATATAAAAAATCCAAAGTCACTTTTCAAAAGTGGAGAGAAAACTGCCCCTGCAAACTTTCCCCTAATCAATATCAATATCACCTCCCTTCTCTCCTGAAAACAAGCTATAGATCTTATGGAGCATGCTGCATCACCAGAACTGAATCCTTCCCTGATCTTGAAGACGGTGATAAGAGGACAACTGCAGACCTTCACTGGTATGATTTTTTTTCTTTTTTTTTTCTGAAAGATAAGTCTGTGTCTGAAAGTATTGCCATTTTTCTATGAAAACTCAATTTTTTAAAATGGAACACTTCTTGACGGATATGACTTGCCTCTTTCTGTAACGCTTGTGGAGATGGCATCACACTTTGCAAATTTTCTGTTTTCAGTTTATACTTTTTTGTGGGCACATGTACTTGCATCCATGTGCTTTGTGTGTCCTTTTGCTTTTCTTGCATTGCGTGTTTAATGAAGAAACATTGCATTTTTAATGAAGAAAACACTGCTATGATATGACAGAGTAAAGCTATAGTAAAACTCTGAATTGAATCAGAGACAGCTTGAAGTTATGCTTTCACAAGCTTGTTTCTGGTATGCAGATGTTACGTTGTGTTGTCTCAGCCAGGGGTGACACAAATCTTACAGCAGTAAATGACTAATTATAACAGAGTTCCAGATGGGACTAACAGTTCACACATAGGTAAACACAAACACATTCATTTCATCCTTTCTCTCAAATAAATCAGATGCACCTGCACACATACATGCAGTGACATACATACACACAAACACACACCTTACCAGGCTCGACAGCCGTGGAGGATTGCTACTCAAAAATGGAGAACAGAAGAACTGCTTGAAAATAAATGCTCCCGGTCCCAGCTCAAGAACAGTGCATCCATGCTTATGGTCACGGAAAGAACCGCTAATTCTTGAATTTTAAATTGCTCACACACATGCTACGTACAATGGAGTCCTTGGCCAATTCCTACAGGCTGTTCACAGAGCTGACATCATCGTGTATGCCTCTGCACATGATGACATCAGCCAGAAGAAATATTAAAAAAAACAAACTGAGAAATTCGGAAATTAAGGGGTGCCACTCGGGAATCATGGCACCCCATTTTTTGAACCTCAAAAATGGTAAAAAATGAGATTTTCAGTACTGTTGAGAGGTATGATCAGCATGTATATTTTTAAAATAGATCTATTACTACCTGTAACACAATTTTCTAGAACAACATATTAACAACTTGTTGTGTCTTTCGGTTTTTCCCGGTTAGGGGTCGCCACAGCGGAACTCCGGTCCATTAATGATTGGCAATAGATTTTTCTGTGCCGAGTTGCCAGCTATGACACACAACCTTCAGCGAAGGTACACCCATTCATGTATGTCTCCACACAGAAGACGCTCTAGCTGAGAATCGAATAGGACAGCGTCTTACTGTGAGGCGACAACGCTATCGCAGCACCACCACATATTAACAACTATAAAGGAAAATTGTGCTGTGATATAATTTATATAGATTTAAGTTTAGCATTTGACAGGGTCATACACAAAACACTGATCAATAAATTAGAACAACTAGTTATTGATTTACACTTGATAAGAAGGATAGCTGCATGGCTTACAAATAGGACATGGCAAGTATCATACAGCAATTGGACAAGTGAAATTCTTGGTTACAGTCAGGGTGTCCTACAGAGCTCTGTCCTAGGCCCTTACTTGTTTAGATTGTATCTTTTAGACCTATCTTTTTCATCTGAGGTATTCTATAGTCTGTATGCAGATGACCTGAAACTGGGTAAACTGATTACATATGCTACAGATAGGGCATGTCTGCAAAACAAATTGGCTAAATTGACCATTTGGGCACATGATAATAATATGCTGATTAATACATCAAAAACTAAACATGTGAGATTTGGAAGACATAAATTGAAAGGTGAATATTTAATACAGCACACAGTAATTGAAACTGTAGCTTAATTTACGGACCTGGGTATATGGGTAGATCCAGCTTTGAGTTTTTCTAAACATATCAACCACTTTGTTAATGATGGTTATAGAACTATAGGTTATATAAAAAGATTTATAAAGTCTAGGAAATCAGAAACAATGTGGTTTCGTTGTTAATTATATTAGCCCTAAACCTAAGTATGGAATAACAATATGGAAACCTTAAAAAAATAAGCATGAGTAAACTGGAAAGAGCACAGTGGAAATTAACAAAGGGAATCCATGGATGTGAAAATTTAAGTTATTCTAAAAGACTAAAATATCAGAACCTGTACATTGTCTCATACAGATATTTTATGAGGAGACCTTATTCAGGTATATAGGCCATTTAGAGACAACTGCCCCTGGGAATTTTTGGGCTTATGAAAAATTAGTAGAGAATCATCAGACAACAAATGCAGAATAGTAGAGGGTGGGATTGGCATAATGGTTAAGGTCTTTACCTCAAAGACACAAGATACAGGGTTTGATCCCAACCTTGAGTTATTGGCTAGGCTTAAAATGGCACTTCAGTGTGGGTAGCCTAGCATTCGCCTATGAAACTATGAAGATTCTATAGGAATGAAAAATATATTAACTTGTTCTCTGAGAGAGCAACTGCTGCATGGAATAGATTATGATATTACATTAAAGCAAGCACTAATTTAAATATTTTCAAGAACAGCCTGGACACTTATTATGGGAATATCTGTTTTGGTATGTTGACAGGCTAGAAGGGGATTATAGCCCATGAGTGAAATATTTGTACAGATGTATGTGTGCACATATGCATATAACTCTTCCATAATGTTGATAAAAGCACCTACACTGACGAGACGATTCACTTTTTTTTTATTCATCAAGATACCACACCCAAGAACTTCTCACAAAACCTTTTTTAAGTACCATACGTTGTTTATGCACAAAGCTGCTTATAGTCATTCACACTGTATGCCTGGGGAAGAGCGTGGAGTATATCAGCATAGGCAACTCCCCTGGAATCCTCATTAGCCTGTAGCTCAATTGTGGAGATGGCCTACACTATTATTCTACTAATCATGTACAATTGCAGTGCTCGGCTTGTCTCTAAATCAGAAAGGGCATTCTCCAATAGTGCGACACCAGTGCTAGGGCTTACTGCTGATAGTAGCCTTTTCTGAATCCTAGCCTTTGATTTTATTTCCTGTCAGACTGGATTTAGAGAAACAATACCATATTTGTGTGACTATTGTAACGATTTAAACAATTACATGTAAAAATTAAAAATAAGAAGTGTACTTATCTAAGTGATTGCCTACTCTTGTAAATTTGTTTAATGAGTGTTGTGTATTTAAATAGTATTTCATTTATCCTTATTATAATTTTATAGAACATTCAACCATGGTTTCCATACTTTACTATAATAATCATTGGAACACAGTAAGCTTGAGAAAAGATTTTATTAAAGATCACTTTTTTATGGTCTGTCAAATGGATCTTGCTAAGAAATTTGGGATTTGGGGCTCAATTAATTGTCTTAAAAATCAGATGAAAAACCAAAACCATTATTCCTAAGTAAACATTTAAAAATGTCATGGCCAGCCATAGCTGCGACAGCCATTTCTTTATTAGTTATTTATTTTATTTTATGTTTGTTTACCGGGATAGTCCAACTAGGTGGTTAGCCCTTTTCAGTGGAGGCTCAGGGTAAAAAGCCCCAAACTGCATACATTGCAAAGCAAGATTGGTTATAAACAGTCTCATTGCAAGTTACAAACTATAAACATAAAATAGTAAAATTACAGTAAAAACATAGAAAACATGGGTCTATATTACTTCAGCGAAAGATCTATTCAGCGAATACATCTTCAGCTCTCACCAGTCACCAAAATTAACTTCAGTGAACCATGGAATTTTTCCCATAGTTCAAAAACACTAGCCCACCAAATGTGCAGAATACAAAAAGCACTAAATCAAATCCACTCAAGTGAGGGTGGGGCTTCACATCCCCCAATATGGGGAGGCTGTGCCCTAACTATATATACCATCTCTGAGACTGCATTACAGTGGGGAAAAGGGAACAGCTGAGAGGATGGCCAAGTGTTTCTGAACCGTGGGAAAAATTCCACAGTTCGCTGAAGTTAATTCATTTGGCTAGTGAGCAATGAAGACATATTCACTGAATATGTCTTTCTCTGAAGTAATATAGACCCAAAAAAAGTAGGTGAATGCAGTTGTAGTACAGAGCAGTTTCTTAAATTGAACGTGCAAAGGAAAATTCACACAACGTACATAGTGTAAGGGTAATATAATAGATGCACAATTATCAAAATTGTCATTGGCTATCTGTAGGTATTTTATATATAAATGTATCAATGTATGCTAGCACTTAAGTTTGCAAAGTAGTAATGGCCGGAATAAAGGTAGAAATTATTATGTGTAGATAGTTTAAAGAAAATAATTGCTGGGTGTATATTTTATAAGTTTATGTTAGTGTGGATAAATGCAAAAAATACAGAAAAGATAGAGTAGGAGGTGGAGGGCACTGTACAAGAAAATGTAATTGTCTGTCTTTTGGCTTTTTCCCAGTAAGGGGTCGCCACAGTGGAGCTCCGATCCGCTAATGATTGGCAGTAGATTTTTACGAAATGCCGAGGTGCCAGCTCGACACCCAACCTTCAATGAAGGCATGCCCATTTACGCACGCATGTCTTTCGAACGCTACCCAACCATGGGGAGGACGTGCAGACTCCACACAGAAGGCACTCCCCAAGCCAAGCCAAGAATCAAACGGGAGAACCTCTCGCTGTGAGGTAACAATGCTACCGCCGTACCACCACGACTTCGTAGAAGAAAATGTAATTAGTTATGGAAATTGGTGTGTGGAGATTATGATAAGAGTTATTATTCAGATGGGATTAAGACAGGAGCATAGCCATGTTTTGGATAGATAGGACCTGAATAGTATTTTAAATGTTTGGGGGTTGGTGGTGGTTATTATTGATTGGTAGGTCTTGTTCCATAACTTGGAGATACTATTGGAGTAGAGAGAGTCACCATGGAAATTGTTGGACTTAGTTATTTGTAGAAGAAGTTTATCTGAGGATCTGAGTTTGTCTTCTGTTGGAATGTGTTTTAGTAGTTTTTGAAGAGCTGGATATTTTTCAGGTTGGTATACTATCCTGTGAGCTGTTGTAAGATGTATTTTGGGTAGTTCTAGCCAGTTTACCTGTTGTAAAGCATTGCAGTGATGAGCTTTATATGGGGAGTTGTTAGCAAATTGAGCAATTTTATTATAGCATACTTCAAGTTTTGTTAGCTCTGTTTTCTTCAGGTTAGTGAAGATGGGAGATGCATATAGTAGGGGGATAGTAAATGAGTTCTGGCAATAGATTTACTGGTAAGGTCAGTGAGATATGCTTTGAATCTACAGAGGGAGCCTAGTTTAACATGAACTTTTTTTAAATGTAAGCACAGCCTCCTGTCTCAGAACGTAATAAAATGCACCAGCACGACACCAGAACTTCGAATAACAGTAAATTTATTCCAATAGTAAAAAAACACTTGTAGTTAAGCACTTTCATCCACTAAGGACTTCCTCAGAACACATATTAAAAACTGCTAATCCATTAAATACATTTAAAAATGGGTCACATGCCCTTCCATCATTAATAATTAAAGTGCTAGTGCCTTGAAATGCCAGTACATACTGAAAACCTTCCATTACTGTAAAAACTATTATCACAATTGAATAACATACATTTGAAGTTCATTTAATATATTAAAATATGCCAACCGCAATAGCTGGTCATATAACACTTATTTGCAATTATCTAAAACCGGTTTTATGGAGACATGCTCATTTATACCAGGATACATGGAGGCATTTAGTTTAACCTGCCACCTAACCTCCTTGTCACTCACTGCTTTTTTAACGTCTCCACCCCTTACATTAGGTCTAACTACCTCTAAAATTCCAAATGTGAAGTTGGAACACTCCTTGCTGAGTTTTAAATGTTTCCATAAAGCATTATTCTCATCCTGTTTCCTGATGCTATATTGGTGATCGTAAATCCTATTACGTAGGCATCTGGTAGTTTTCCCTACATAGAAACAGGAGCAGTGAGTACAAACAGCTAGGTAAATCAAGTTTGTAGACCTACAATTCCCCTTTTGAAAGTGGATTTTTGATTTATTAAAATTCTGTAGGGTTAATTCCTGCACTGCCGTGATATATTGGCACTGTGAACAAGTACCAAACGTAATGGACCCCTCAATTACAACCTAGAATACAATGTTTCAAAGGAGGAACATACTGTGTTAAAAAGGTTGCAAGGGAATACCAATATCCGGATTATGAAACCGGACAAGGGGGGTGGGATAGTGTTATACCCCTCCCAACAATACACTAACAAGATGAATAGTATACTATTGAATTCAGGGAAATATGAGGTATCCTCACTAAATGAAGTGAATAGAGGATACAGCAAAGTGGATTCCCTGGTAAACGACCTTATACTAGAAGGGAGCATTGATCCTGACTTGGGTAAATATCTGAAAGTGGAACATCCTATTATCGGTACCATAGTGGGTATCCCTAAGGTCCATAAGGACCTGGTTGATCCGCCATTCAGACCAATAATTTCAGGGAGTTTTTCCAAAACATTTCCTTTCGGGAAAGTTGTAGACAAATGGCTAAAATCGAGCCTAGGAAATATTATTCATCTAGTCTCAGATTCTTGGGACTTTTTAGGCAGGTTGGTACCACATATATCCCAGGGAGCTGAATGGTTGGTCACCATAGATGTGGTGGACCTTTTCTCAAGTATACCCCATGATGAAGGGATGAGAAGGTTCCAGGAGAGTATACAGGAGCTTGGTCAGGTAACCTGGGACAGGACACTTCTAATTCTGGACTTCATGGAGGTAGTACTAACCCATAATTACATTTATTATGAGGGGGAGTACTTTAGACAATCCAAAGGGGTTGCGATGGGGGCAGCCTGCGCCCCAATATACGCAAACCTCGTTTTGTTCAACTGGGAAAAGGAATACATCCTTGGATCTAAGTGGATGGACCGTATAGGTTGTTATTATCACTTTTTACACAATATTTTTCTTGTGTGGAAAGGGAGCAAGGGGGAGTTAGATGATTTTTTCAGCTACATCAACTCCTGTAGTGAGTACCTAAAATTTACCATCAATATGGACAAAAAAAGTATTTCTTATCTGGATGTGTTGATTACACTAGATGAAGGTAAATTCAAGTCCAACATTTTCAGAAAACCCACTTTCAGCAATTCCTATTTACATTTCAATAGCAGTCATCCTTGGGCCCAGAAAAGAAATATAGTAAAAGGGCAGTTCATTCGGGCAGCAAGGATGACTTCTGATATAAGGGATCTGGAAATGGAATTAGGGAAAATAGGTACATTTTTCCAAGAAAGGGGATACCCCGAAGGTATGATTAACGAACTAAGGACCTATGTTCGTCAACAGTGGGGCATTAGGTTCACACCTTTGTTGGGAGGGGGACGTTCAATTAACGTATCTCAGAAGTACACTCCCAGTAGTGGTACCGACATGATGAATAGATATGGGAAAGCCTGTATTATACAATTCGGACCCCACAGCAAGTATATAAAAAATATTATACAGAAAAATTGGAAGGTATTGAAAGCTGACAAAAGGATTTGGGACTTAGAGGGGAGTGAGCCCCATTTCGTACATAGGAATGGTCTGAATTTGAAGTTCCTATTAGAGAAAAAACAGACCAAGATGGACAATAGGAGGGGGACAACCAAATGTGGCACTTGTTCACAGTGCCAATATATAACGGCAGTGCAGGAATTAACCCTACAGAATTTTAATAAATCAAAAATCCACTTTCAAAAGGGGAATTGTAGGTCTACAAACTTGATTTACCTAGCTGTTTGTGCTCACTGCTCCTGTTTCTATGTAGGGAAAACTACCAGATGCCTACGTAATAGGATTTACGATCACCAATATAGCATCAGGAAACAGGACGAGAATAATGCTTTATGGAAACATTTAAAACTCAGCAAGGAGTGTTCCAACTTCACATTTGGAATTTTAGAGGTAGTTAGACCTAATGTAAGGGGTGGAGACGTTAAAAAAGCAGTGAGTGACAAGGAGGTTAGGTGGCAGGTTAAACTAAATGCCTCCATGTATCCTGGTATAAATGAGCATGTCTCCATAAAACCAGTTTTAGATAATTGCAAATAAGTGTTATATGGCCAGCTATTGCGGTTGGCATATTTTAATATATTAAATGAACTTCAAATGTATGTTATTCAATTGTGATAATAGTTTTTACAGTAATGGAAGGTTTTCAGTATGCACTGGCATTTCAAGGCACTAGCACTTTAATTATTAATGATGGAAGGACATGTGACCCATTTTTAAATGTATTTAATGGATTAGCAGTTTTTAATATGTGTTCTGAGGAAGTCCTTAGTGGATGAAAGCGCTTAACTACAAGTGTTTTTTTACTATTGGAATAAATTTACTGTTATTCGAAGTTCTGGTGTCGTGCTGGTGCATTTTATTACGTTCTGAGACAGGAGGCTGTGCTTACATTTACATTTACTTGGTGGACTGTTCTCAGCTGTCATTGTGTTTTTATGAACTTTTTTTAATGACAGTTGCCAGGTGTTTATCGAATTTTAGGTTGTTATCAATTGTGATGTCATGGAGTTTGGGATGTGAGACTGGTTCAATCTTGGTTTTATTTGAAGAGAAAGTTTGAAAGGGCGTGTTTTGGGTAGTGGGTTTATTGCTTGAGAATATCATTAGCTTTGTTTTATTTGGGTTCAGAATTAGTTATGAGCTGGCAAGCTTTGATTCTATAGCATTGATAGAGAGCTGTGTTTTCTCTTGAAGTTCGGGTAGGCAGGGGGCTGAACATATTAGAGTTGAGTCATTGAGTCATCTGCATATTGTATAACTTTGGCTAGGTTAGTAGAGGAATGGAGTTTGTTAGTAAATATGTTAAAAAGAAGTGAGCCCAGGACTGATCCCTGTGGTACACCTAGTGTTACTGGTAATGCAGGAGAGAAATCATTATGCCATTTTACAACTTGTTGTTGATCAGATATGTAGTTATGGAACCACTGAAGGGCAGAGTAACTTAATTTAAGAGATAGGAGTTCATATAAAAGCTTTTGGTGTGAAACTGTATTGAATGCTTCGGACATGTCTAGGAATACTGAGAAGACTAGTTGGTTGCTATTTCTGAGATGGTTGTTGGGGTTTACCTTTGAATGTTTGATGGCAACATCTTCAAAACTGTTGCTGCGAACTGCAAACTGCGAAATTCCGAAACCGAAAAAAATCAAAGAGTCGGCTTCCAAAATCTCGCCCCCTTATTGACCCACAGTAGCACTTGTTTCAGTGGTTGAGCGATCGGAAATGTCAAAAGTCGGTATTTATTCAACATTTCAGGAAGTCGGTGCTTCGGTTTTCGCGTAAACGGTTCACGGATGTGCACGTTCGACGGATTGCTTTCACACATTCAAAGGTAAACCGGTTGGTGTTGTCACTATAACTTATTAGTGCTGTGGTGGTGCTGTGATTTGGTTGAAAGCCATGCTAGGTGTCAGAAGATTATTTGAGAGTAGGTGAGTCATGAGTTGAGAGAGGATGCATTTTTCTAAAAATTTGGATAGTGGTGATAGGATTGCAATGGGTGTATAGTTAGATAGGTCAATATTAGTTCCCCCTTTGTGTAGTGGTATGATAGAGGAAGTTTTCCAAATTTTGGGTACATGGAGTTCATTTTTGGAGCAATCTATTAGTAGTGAAATTGGATAGGCTATGGTGTCAACTGCCAATTTAAGGTAGTCTGCTGGGAGGTTGTCAGCAGCCAGGGTGGTAGGATTTAGTTTATTAATCAGTCTTTTTATTGTGTTGGTTGCTGCTGGTTTAAAAGAAAAATAGTTGGTTGAATTATGAGTTTCAACAAGGATTTGTAGTGGAGTAGTATTATTTGTTTGGGTGAGGTTTAAGATGGAGGTGGTGAAGTAGTTATTAAATTGGGTTGCTATGCTATCTTGAGCATTTGTGGTAGACGGGGTTGGGGTTACAGATTGACCTGGCTGTAGTAACTGATTAATACTTGCCCAGAATTGTTTCGTTTTTTTTTTTTTATATTTCACTTGAAGTGTTAAATAGTAGTTTTTTTGTCATTCTTTACCTGTCTTTATGATTTGTTTCTGAGTTGACAGTAGTAGTTTAATGTGTCTGGATTTCTGTTGGAGTGGTATAGTGGCCAGGCTCTGTCTCTAGATTTCAGTAGGCATCTAGTATCTTTAGTTAGCCAGGTGGCATAGTTTACTTTTGTTATAATTGTTCTTAGTGGGGCATGAGTATTAAGTATGTTGAGGAATGTATCATTGAAGTAAGCTACTCCGGTGTCTAATGGTAGGGATGACAGAGGAGACTAATTACAGTGTTTTTAGGTTAATATAAAGTTTTGAGAAGAGAAGTTCTTTTTGTTACGTAGTTGTCTATATACTGAGGTTTTGGGTGAGTGTATTGTTTGTCGAAGAAGATAAGTGAGTAGATGGTTGCTAAAGGTCTCTGGAAGGCTTCCTGATTGTCTAGCAAGAGAAGGTTTGTTAGTAAGGGTCCAATCTAAGATGGATTGACAATATGTCTTTTTATCTATTGGAGTTGGATAGTTTATTAATTGGGAGAAGCTGTGTAAGTTTATGAAGGTGGTGGGATTTTCGGATGTACAGGTAGACCAGTATAGATGAGGTTGCCCATGATAATGGTTTCTTGGGAGAAAGTACTTGATGTCCAATATAAGAAGTCTTCTATTAAGCTGGATTCATTATTGGGGGGATGTAAATTGCTATTAGGATGATGGATTTGTTACGGTTTAGTTCTAGTCTGGAGAATAACATCTCTGTGTTATTGAATTTTGGTGGGTGTGGGTCTAGGTAGTCAAGTTTCAGTGAGCTGTTATACATAATTGCTACACCTCCACCTCTCTTATGTAGCTTATCTAATCTATGAATGTCATAGCCTTGGGGAAGAATGTCATTATTGTTTGTAATATGTTTTAGCCATGTTTCAGTTAAGATAGCTATGTCTGGTGAGTAGAGAGAGATGAATGAATGCAGTTCATGAATTTTTTTTGACAGATTTCATAGATTCATATTAAGTAATAGCAGGTCAGACTTAGTTCGGTTAAGGCTAGTGTTTATAGGCTCATTTATAGGGAGAGATATTCCTGTTTGAAGTTTTTGTATTTTGGGTCCTGGATTAGGGTGAACATTGCCGCAAAGCTTAATTGTAGATAGGATCTTTGTTATTAAGTTTGGGTATTTAGGTATGAGTTTAGTTTGTTTGGAGATCGGCTGGTGATGAGTATAATTAGCAATGTACTTGTATTTGAATAATTCAACATTGCTGGTGTTAAATAAACTTGGTGAAATGTTAATGTGGGATCTAACATTGTGTTTCAGTCTGTAGGTAGAGATGGTTGGGGAAGGATAGGTTTTAAGAAGTTGTTGATGATAGGATGTCAGTCTAGAAATAACATATAGTAGTGTTAGCAATGGAATGTAGGTAATATGCATGTTGAGTGGGAGGAAAAAACAGTGGGATATAAAAGTGAAAAAGAGAGTAGGTATTTGAGTATTTAATTTAGAGAATAGTAATCACAGAATATAGTGTAGTAGCAATGAAA